>NC_053022.1:418044379-418253323 GCF_003073215.2 Triticum urartu | reverse complement strand
GATCTTCAACTTCTTCATCGATCTTCACCATCTTCATCAACATGCCGCCGAAGAAGAAAGTTTCGGAGGCAGCTGCTCCGTCCGCACCGAGCCACCCACCGCCGGAGCAAACGGACGATGGGGTAGGCACCGGCGGAAGGGCACGCATCGACGAGGGAACTCTTGGTGCTGCCAGGTCCCAGGGCAAGGCTGCACTGCCCATCAGTGGCGTGGCCAGCTCCCACAACGACCGGGCGCACTCCAGGACCTCGGCGTCCGTGCATGCACCGCGCCCATCTCAGGAGGCGCGGGACCGGCAGCGTCATGGTACTCACGGTACCATGCGCTCGCTGGATCAAGATCGAGCTGGTGGATCTCGGAGCGCCCAAGGTCACCATGCACGTCAACACACCCAGAACAGATAAGTTGCCAAAGCCTGAGCAACCAGATCTCTAATTTTTGAGTTATCTCCCCTGGATCGGCTCACCTTGTATGAAAAGCCTGTGCGCGGAGGAGCCGACTCGTAGCTGGCTGCGCACTTGCGTTGTTTCGAGCTCGCTCAACAACATTAGGTGAGCTGCGGCTGGTTGCTACACTAGCCGCGCCCTTGCATTGTTTCGAGCCTGCTCAACAACGTAAGTTAGCTGCGACTAGTTGCTACACTAGCCGCGCCCTTACTTTGCTTCGAGCCCCGCTCAGCAACTTAAGTGAGCTGCAGCTGGCTGCGACAAGGTTTCTTGCCGGTAGCGGCACTACCAGTTCCGCGCTCAGCGCTCGCGGTCTGGATGCCTGCGCCGACAAGTTCCCTAAAAGCGTGGGGTAAAAACATACAAAGTTGACGCCGGGATGGGAAGGCCCTTACCGGGTGAAACGAGTCACTGGGCCCGGCGCCGGCCGCCCTGAGACCGAAGATGGCATCCCAGTGAGCAACTCCTGGAGCATCGAGCATCTTCGTGAGTTTTACCCGTAAGGCGCGGTTGCCGGAACCCGTTCCGGCAACCACCTCTTGTACAAAGTCTTGCCGCTGTTGCATGTAATCCTTTGTACGAGGCCGGGCGCAGATCCCGTGCGCAGCAGAGCCCGCGTGCTCCGCACATTTTGTCGATTTTATGCTTTCTAATTTCTGGCATATATGATCTGACATTTGTGCAGCACCAATCCCACGGTAAGCGATGACGAGCCGCAAGGCTCTATATCTTTATTTTCTCTTCTTTCTTTTCTTCCTTCTTCCAAGGAAAGAAAGGATCCCTCGCCCACAAGTTTGCCGGGGGGAAAGGGGAGAAGAGAAGGGTATGGACTAGGCGTCGTTCAAGAATTTCGTCTTGCCGGGAAGCAAACGATAGAAAAGCTAAGTTGCCAAAGTTTGAGCAGCCAAATCTTTTAAATTCCAAGTTATCTCCCTTGAAGGACTGCACTTTGTATGGGAAACCTGTGCGCGGAGGAGCCAACTCGTAGCTGGCTGCGCCCTTGCGTTGTTTCGAGCTCGCTCAACAACATTAGGTGAGCCGCGGCTAGTTGCTACACTAGCCGCGCCCTTGCATCATTTTGAGCCTGCTCAACAACGTAAGTTAGCTGCGGCTAGTTGCTACACTAGCCGCGCCCTTACTTTGCTTCGAGCCCCGCTCAGCAACTTAAGTGAGCTGCAGCTGGCTGCGACAAGGTTTCTTGTCGGAAGCGGCACCGCCAGTTCCGCGCTCAGCGCTCGCGGACCGGATGCCTGCACCGGCAAGTTCCCTAAAAGCGTAGGGCAAAAACATACAAAGGGAGGAGTCAAGTAAAGGGAATAACATTGCAATGGCTATCCAGAAGAAAATTATATTACAAAATAGCTTGTCGCAGCTCTAATAAATGTTTTCTATAACATAGCTAGCAGCGACAAGGAAAGAAGGAAGCCGGCGGCCTAGTCGACGCGGTCGCCCTCGACCCTCTTGATCCCGCTCACCTTGTCCACAATGGGTGCGACAAGGGCCTTGAGCTCTTCCTGATCGATATCAGGCGGCAAGGATCTGAGGACGTTGTGGAGGCGGAGGCCTGGATTGCGGAAGGCCACCTTCATCAACACCTTCTGAAGGGCTCCCGCACAGATCTCGCGCGACTCGTCGGCCAGCCGCTTCGGGATCTCATCCCGGAGCCGCTGGAGCGCCGTCGCCACACCTTGGAAGAACATAGTGAGCTTGGCGCTAGGTTGGAGGTTTCCGTCGGAGGAGTACCCGAAGTCCTCCACCCCCAGCTGCGCCAGCTCCTTGTCGATGTCCCCGGCGGCATTCACGAGGCTCTCTGTCCAGTGCTCCACCGTATCCCTAAAGGCGTTTTGGGTGGTGGCAGCACTCTCCAGCAACGCCTTGTCGGCATCGATCTCCTTCTTCAAGGCCGCCTCCCGCTCCTTGGCGCCGTCCAGCGCCCTGGTCAAAGCGACCAGCCTCGACTCAAGGGCGGCGTTGGAGTCCTTGGCGGCGCTGAGTTCTTCGCCATATGCTTTGCAGTCAGCCTCCAGCTATACCACCTTCATCTCCAGCACCTTTTTGGCGGCCTCGGCAGCGGCGGCAGCGTCCTCCGCTTGCTTGAGGGCTCCGCCTAGCTTCTCCTCGCGCGCGGCGAGCTCCTCCTCGTGAGCGTCGAGGTCGACCTTCCGCTGCGCCTACTCGCCCACCTCCGCGGCTAGCTTCACGGTGGCAAGTCGCTGCAGCTCTTCGGCTTCGGCCTTCTCGAGGAGAAAGGCCTTCTTCGCCTCAGCGAGCTGCTCCCGCTCCTCTGCCAAGGATCGGACGGCTTCCCGGTGGAAACCCGCGAGCTCGTCAGCGCGCTTCTCAATGTCTGCTCCCGCTTTCGCGACAAGCGCCTCGCGGGACTCCAGCTTGGCTTGTCGCGCGCGGTAGAGCGACATCAACCTGCGCAGCAGCCGCTCCTCTTCGGGCTCATTGCTACTGCTGCTCGGCGCGTCGACCAGCTTCAGACCCGCGGAGGCAAGCACTTCCCCGTCGAAGACCTCCCCCTCGACCGGCGCCCTGGAGCTTGATGCCCAGGGGAGGTTGATGAAGACGCCTTTGCCGGCTTTCAAGTAAACGCCCGGCTGGGGCTCCTCGATGCTTGGCGCTGCGGCTTCGGCGGACGGATCGGCGGTCGGTGCAGCGCCTGGCGCTCCTGCGGCCTCTGGGCCGTCAGTACGATCGCCAGATCCCTCGCCAGCCGACGCGGCGCCGGCCTCGGCGGCCTCGGCGCTGGCGGCGTCACCGCCACCGGCTGCGTCCTCAGCGGCGACCTCGGTCTCCATCCGCTCCGCAGCAGATGGGTCTGATGGCCAGCAAAGAGGGAAAGAGTCAAACAAGATCCAGCCAAAAACTCAAAGAGACCGGAAGAAGAAGAACCCAAGGGAGGATTTGAAGCAAGGAGATTACCTGTGCTGGGCTCGGTGGCCATGGTCTCTGCCGCTGGGGGGATGCTGGCGCCGTCCCTTGGCGGAGAGCTCCCCCTTGCCGGAGAGCCACCCCTTGCCGGAGAATCTCTTGCCGGAGAATTTTCCCTGGGCGGCGTAGTTGAAGTAGATGGCATGCCGGGGGCTGTCTCCGGACGCTCCTGGTGAGGCTGCTCTGCTCCTACGCAAGGCAACAAGCGGATATCAGCAAAGAGAAGTACCCATGCGCGCCTCACCGTGGCAAAAAGTTCACACACTTACGCTGGGGGCTGCCATGGAGGAAAGTCGCCAGGTCCGGCAAGGTTGTCTCGGGCGCGCCACCTGTTGCCGCAGTGGGCACGTCCTCGACGATGACCACCGGGGCCTTGGCTCTCTTTGCCGCTCTCTGGGCCAGAGTCCTAAAGAGGAGCAGGCTCAGGGAGAAGCAATTGAGAAACAAGAACAACAACAAAGACCGAAGAAGTGCGAGTGCAGCAAGAGAAGCTTACTCTTCGTCATCCTCCTCGTCGGAGCTCAGCGCGGAGAAGTCGAAGCCCGGCGCGCTCCCAGAGCGAGGAAGGCGGAGGAGAAGCTTCCCTTGGCCGCTTAGCGGGTGCGGTGGTGACGGTCTGAGAAGACCCCGCTCCGGCTGGCGGCACGGCACGGGAAGCGGCAGGGACCGAAGCAGTGGTTCGGGTGGATCCCGCTCCAGTTGCCGTCGCAGCATGAGGCGCTCCCGCGGCAACGGTGTTTGCCGTGGTCGAGCGCGTCACGCGGCGTGGCGACTGTTGACCCGCTTGCCGCCCCGCCTCGTCGCCAACCTTGTGGAGACGCCTCCTGGGCGGCGTTGGGGCCTCTGATTCTGGTGAGCCGTCCGGAGGCAAGGAGGAAGAGGAGTCGACTTGCCGCGAGCTGCCCGTATCTTTGGTAGGCTCGCTCGGCTCGGCGTCTTGCCCGGCAAGCCCCTCCTTGCCGGCGGACTCCCCTTGCTCGCCACAGCTCGCCACTTCCGCCGCGTCTGCTTCCGCGGTGGTGAACCCAAACTCGCCCGCGGCTGCGGCTACCGCCGCCTCCTCCAGCCTGGTGGCGATGCGCGCCATCTCCGCATTGGTGGTGTCGCGGGTGAGGCTGTCTTTCTCGTCGAGGCGGACAGCCACTTCCACCAAGTTGTCGAAGAAGTGCTGCACGACCTCGTCGGCAGGCTCCTGCCAAGTTGGCACAATCCCGTGCGAGTCGCATTCCGGCATCATTGCACGGATGCGGTCGAGCGCGGAGTTGTTGCACAAAGGCACGACGCCCCCCAGCAACCTGAACACCTCGGGATGCTGGGGGTCATACCTGAACAGCTCCTGCAGCATCGCGTGGAGTTCCAGAACTGTGAAGTTGTAGTTGAGGCCCGGCCGCAGCCTCATAATGTCTGCCGCGTTCTTGAACTCCCAAGTTGGCCTCCCCCGCTCTTGCAGGGGGGCGATGCGGCGGCGAAGGAAGTCTGCGCCAACCGCGCCGACAGTGAGCCCGGCATTCCGGAGACGCAGGATCCTGGTGACGGCGATCCCCAGCCTGTCGTCCTCTGGGGCTAGGTCGCTCCAGTCGTCGCCGCGCGCCATCGGGGTTTGGCGCCGGGCGGTGAAAGGCTGCGGACTCTCCTCGACAATCCAGCACCAGTCAGCCCTCCACTCCTCCCACTTGCCGCGGAACTCTCCCTCCAGATAAGTCTCCTTCTTGCCGGGCCTCGAGATCCAGGCGATCCCGCCGGATAGAGGCTCTCCTCTCTCTACTCGAGGAGTGAAGAAATGGCGGAAGAGGGCCACATTGGGAAGAACTCCAACAAAGTTTTCACAGAGATGCGCGAAAACTGCCATCGTCAGAACGGCGTTGGGGGTGAAGTCGAGGAGGTGGAACCCATAGGTGTTCATGACGTCGCAGAAGAAATCAGAGAAGGGCGGGCAGAGCCCGCAATAGAAGAACAACGCGAAGAAGGCATACCCATTTGGAGCAGTCTCACAGGCGGCGGCGGGGAGAACTCTTGTGCGCGGATGCGCGCGCGTGTCTCCGCCGACCAGAACATAGAATAGTCCGCCTTCATCTCCTTCGCGCCGAGCCTGGGGGGGAAAACAGCCCGCGTCTTCCGCAGCGCCGCGAGCCGATGCGCCTCGGTCGTCTTCACGGTCTTCCCCCTGTCGGCTTTCGGAGCCATGGCGGAAGCAGTGGAGGGGATCGACGGCGTTGGTGGTGCTGGCGACGGGGGAGGGCGGAGCGCTGCTCTCTCTCTCTCTACTTTGGGGAGGCGAGAGGGCGGCGGAGATTTCCGAGATTGGGAACGGCAACGGGCGAATGGGCCAACTGCCCCCGCTTTCCCTGCTCTTAAAGGGGGAAGGGGGCGGACGTTCCACATTTCGAGAGAAGGAACCCCCACGACCTCCCCCACGATGCCGCATTCAACGCGTGCCGTTCGGGGGGAGGGCGCGGGGAGCGGAGGAAGATTCGGCGACCTAGGCCGCGCGTGCCCGTGCACTGTTTTGGGCCTGGCTCCAACAGCGCTCGCACCGTGTCTGGCCCAGGCCCGGGGGCTCCTGTCGGGTGTACTAGAGTAGGGGTACCCTTGTACCCCGAACTTGTGCACGGGCAGTCGCAGCGTCCCGCGGCAAGGCCTGCTAGGTCACCACCAAGATTCCCCGTGGTCCCTCTGAAGACCATTCAAGAACAAAGTACTCAAGACAAGACCCCAGCAAGAGGAGCTTGCCGGGAAGAAGTCAAGACCCCGGCAAGAGGAGCTTGCCGGGAAGGCCATCAGAAGCGTCCCAAGGCCCCGGCGAGAGGCGCTTGCCGGGAAGGCCGTCCAAGGCATTCCAAGGAACTTGCCGCGGCGCGCTACGCGCCCCGACAAGGCCCGGTGAGCGACAAGCTCCGGAAGCAAGTCGACGGCGCGGCAAGGCGCTTGCCGCGGCAAGCCCCCACTCCATGCCCGCGCTCTAAGCACATCCACCACGTGTCGCTCTGGCCCTCCCGAGCGCACGTGGCAGGAGGCTGTGCAGCTAGGGGCGTGCGGTGGCACGCAGGCGCTGACAAGACAACCATCGTGGCAAGACGGTGGCGTCCCTAGCGGTCCCTTTCGGTGCTGTCTAGGCGACACAGACGGACATTTAATGCCCTTGTCCCCTGCCGTCAGGGTTAGGTATGATAACACTGTAGCAGCTAGCTGTGCCTACTACAGCACCTAGCTGTGCCTACCCACGGCACCCTTTCCATTTTTGCCCTTGGCCCCGTTGCTTCTATGTCGTAACCCTTGAGTATAAAAGGAGGCCCGTGTGCACGTAGAGGGTCGGCCCCTTCGAGAGCCCTCGCGAGGTTCAGCAATTCCACACACTCACGCTCGCTCCCGAACTAGAAATCAATACCAATCCACAAAGCAGGAGTAGGGTTTTACGCATCCTTGCGGCCCGAAACCTGGGTAAATCGCTCGCGTGCTTCACCTCGATTTGCCCCTCGCACGACCAATCGCCCGCTTGCTTCGCCTCGATCTGCTCTTTGCGCGACCTCCGCCCCCCGCCGAACCAAAAGGGACCCGGTTCGCCGGTCCCATAGGTGCCCGTGGATCAGAAACCCCGGCAAAATCATGAATCACTTTATAAAGCACTTCATCACAATTTTCAGATTCACGGATTTCAAGCAAAACTCCATAAAGATAATCTAGTGCACTCAACTCACTAGCAATTGGTTCATCATAATTGGATCTTTTAAAAACATTAGCGAGAGGATGAGGATCCATAACAATAGATATTTAACAAGCGGAGATGCAAGCTAATAGAAGGCACATGGAAACACGAGCACACAGAAGGACGAACGGAAGAGGGCGAATAAAACGGCAAAGGTGAAGTGGGGGAGAGGAAAACAAGAGGCAAATGACAAATAATGTAATGCGAGGGATAAGAGTTTGTGATGGGTACTTGGTATGTCTTGACTTGTGCGTAGATCTCCCTGGCACTAGAAATGGCTAGTTGCTGGGAGATCAAATCTTGACTTGGTGTAACCTCCTCGGCAACGGCGCCAGAAATCCTTCTTGCTACCTCTTGAGCATGCATTGGTTTTCCCTTTAAAGGAAAGGGTGATGCAGCAAAGTAGCATAAGTATTTCCCTTAGTTTTTTAGAACCAAGGTATCAATCCAGTAGGATATTACACGCAAGTCCCTCGTACCTGCACAAACAATCAAGAACCTTGCAACCAACGCGATAAAGGGGTTGTCAATCCCTTCACGACCACGTGCAAAAGTGAGATATGATAAAGATAATAAGATAAATATTTTTGGCATTTTTGTTGTATAGATTGGAAAATAAAGCTTGCAAAATAAAAAGGCGGCAGAAGTAGCAAGTAGATAGGAAAATAATATGATGGAAGATAGACCCGGGGGGCCATAGGTTTCACTAGTGGCTTCTCTCAACATAGCAAATTCTACGGTGGGTGAACAAATTACTGTCGAGCAATTGATAGAAAAGCACATAGTTATGAGAATATCTAGGCTTCTCCCATTGCAAGAAAGATCAATCTAGTAGGCCAAAATAAACCGATAATTCGAAGAGACTTGCAAAGATATCAAATCATGCATATAAGAATTCAGAGAAGAACCAAATAATATTCATAGATAATCTTGTTCATAAATCCACAATTCATCGAATCTCGGCAAACACACCGCAAAAGAGTATTACATCAAATAGATCTCCAAGATCATAGAGGAGAACTTTGTATTGAGAATCAAAGAGAGAGAAGAAGCCATCTAGCTAATAACTATGGACCTGAAGGTATGTGGTAAACTACTCACGCTTCATCGGAGAGGCAATGGTGTTGATGTAGAAGCCCTCCGTGATCGATTCCCCCTTTGGCAGATCGCCGGAAAAGGCCCCAAGATGGGATCTCATGGGTACAGAAGGTTGTGGTGGTGGAAAAGTGGTTTCGTGGCCCCCCCTAATGTTTCTAGGGTATAAGAGTATATATAGGCGAAATAAGTACGTCGGTGGAGCTACGAGGGGCCCACGAGGGTGGGGGGCGCGCCCTCCTGTCTCCTGGCTTCCTCGTGGAGTTCCAGACTTCGACTCCAACTCTTCTGGATTGCTTTCGGTCCAAGAAAGATCCTCATGAAGGTTTCATTCCGTTTGGACTCCGTTTGGTATTCCTTTCCTGCAAAACTCTAAAATAGGCAAAAAAAATTGGCACTCGACCTCCGGTTAATAGGTTAGTCCCAAAAATAATATAAAATAGCATATTAAATCCCATTAAACATCCAAAACAGATAATATAATAGCATGGAACAATAAAAAATTATAGATACGTTGGAGACGTATCAAGTGTCTCTTGATGTGTTTGGTTCTTTTGTGAAATATGGATTCCTTCGCTAAGGCAATTGCTCCACTTTGTCACAAAAGATTTTCATTGGACCCGATGCACTAGGTATTAAACCTAGATCGGATATGAACTCCTTCATCCAGACTCCTTCATTTGCTGCTTCCGAAGCAGCTATGTACTCCGCTTCACACGTAGATCCCGCCATGATGCTTTGCTTGGAACTACACCAACTTACAGCTCCACCATTCAATATAAATACGTATCTGGTTTGTGACTTAGAGTCATACGGGTCAGTGTTACAGCTGGCATCGACATAACCATTTACGATGAGCTCTTTGTCACCTCCATAAACGAGAAACATATCCTTAGTCCTTTTCAAGTACTTCAGGATGTTCTTGACCGCTATCTAGTGATCCACTTGTGGATTACTTTGGTACCTCCCTGCTAAACTTATAGCAAGGCACTGATCAGGTCTGGTACACAGCATAACATATATGATAGAACCTATGGCTGAGGCATAGGGAATGACTTTCATTTTCTCTCTATCTTCTATAGTGGTCAGGCATTGAGTCTGACTCAACTTCACACCTTGTAACATAGGCAAGAACCCTTTCTTTGGCTGATCCATTTTGAACTTCTTCAAAACTTTATCAAGGTATGCGCTTTGTGAAAGTCCTATTAAGCGTCTTGATCTATCTCTATAGATCTTGATGCGCAATATATAAGCAGCTTCACCGAGGTCTTTCATTGAAAAACTTTTATTCAAGTATCCTTTTATGCTATCCAGAAATTCTACATCATTTTCAATCAACAATATGTCATCCACATATAATATTAGAAATGCTACAGAGCTCCCACTCACTTTCTTGTAAATATAGGCTTCTCTGAAAGTCTGTATAAAACCATATGCATTGATCACCTCATCAAAGCGTATATTCCAACTCTGAGATGCTTGCACCAGTTCATAAATGGATCGCTGGAGCTTGCACACTCTGTTAGCACCTTTAGGACCGACAAAACCTTCTGGTTGCATGTAACGCCCATGATGCGGCTATATCTCCCATGTGTCGGAGCATGACTTAGAGGCATAACCGCATTGTAAGCAATGTCGCAAGAGGGGTAATCATTACACATCCCATGTACTGAATAAGGAAAGAGGTACATAGTTGGCTTACAATCGCCACTTCACACAATGCATAAATAACATTACATTCATCCAAATACAATCAAGGTCCAACTACGGAACCAAAATAAAGACAACCCCAAATGCATAATGTCCCCGATCGCCCCAACTGGGCTCCACTACTGATCATCTGGAAAGGAAACATAGTATCGTCCTGAGTCCTCATCGAACTCCCACTTGAGCTTAGTCGAATCTCCTGGAAAGGTATCATCGGTCCCTGCATCTGGTTTTGGAAGTAATCTGTGAGTCACGGGGACTCAGCAATCTCACACCCTCGCGATCAAGACTATTTAAGCTTATAGGTAGGGAAAAGGTATGAGGTGGAGCTGCAACAAGCACTAGCATATATGGTGGCTAACATACGCAAATGAGAGCGAGAAGAGAAGGCAAAGGCACGATCGATAAACTATGATCAAGAAGTGATCCTAGAACAACCTACGATCAAGCATAACACGAGACCCTGTTCTCTTCCCGGACTCCGCCGAAAAGAGACCATCACGGCCACACACTCTGTTGATTCATTTTAATTAAGTTAAGTTTCAGGTTTTCTACAACCGGACATTAACAAATTCCCATCTGCCCATAACTGCGGGCATAGCTTTCGAAAGTTCAAAACCCTGCAGGGGTGTCCCAACTTAGCCCATCACAAGCTCTCACGGTCAACGAAGGATATTCCTTCTCCCAAGACAACCCGACCAGACTCGGAATCCCGGTTACAAGACATCTCGACAATGGTAAAACTAAACCAGTAAAAGCCACCCGAATGTGCCGACAAATCCCTATAGGAGCTGCACATATCTCATTCTCAGGGAACACCGGATTGTCCAAGGTTCCGGTAGGCCAGCCCAGAGTTGCCCCTGGTGGCCACCGGCAGCTGACAGGTTGGACCAACACTTAGAGGAGCACTGGCCCGGGGGTTTAAAATATAGATGACCCTTGAGTCTGCGGAACCCAAGGGCAAAAGAGGCTAGGTGGCAAAAGGTAAAACTAATGTTGGGCCTTGCTGGAGGAGTTTTATTCAAGGCGAACTGTCAAGGGGTTCCCATTATTACCCAACCGTGTAAGGAACGCAAAATCAAGGAACATAACACCGATATGACGGAAACTAGGGCAGCAAGAGTGGAACAAAACACCAGGCATAAGGCCGAGCCTTCCACCCTTTACCAAGTATATAGATGCATTAAAGTAGACAAGATAACACAATGATATCCCAACAATAAACATGTTCCAACAAGGAACAAACTCCAATCTTCACCTGCAACTAGCAACGCTATAAGAGGGGCTAAGCAAAGCGGTAACATAGCCAAACAACTGTTTGCTAGGACAAGGTGGGTTAGAGGTTTGACATGGCAGTATGGGAGGCATGATAAGCAAGTGGTAGGTATCATAGCATAGGCATAGAAAAAGAGCGAGCATCTAGCAAGCAAAGATAGAAGTGATTTCGAGGGTATGGTCATATTGCCTGCAAAGTTCTCCGAGTTGACGTTAGCTTGATCCTCGTAAGCGTACTCACTGGGTTCCTCGATCACGTACTCATCTCCCGGCTCTACCCAAGAAAGAACATAAGCAAAGGGAGACACAATCAACCACGTGCAATGCACAAGCAACATGATGCAAAACATGGCATGATGTGCGGGATGTGATATGCAATGCATATGTATGTTTCGGAAAGGAAAGATAGAACCTGGCCTCAACTTGGAAAACCAAGAGTGCCGCTGGAAAGATGAGTTGATTTTGGTCGAAATCGATATAAAGATCACGAGAATCAGATGCATGGTTTGCAAATGGCAAGCATAACAAATATGGCACCGATCTGCGATTAACAGCACGAGACCATCTAAATGCATCAAGAACAACAAGCTACTGCACTCTAACATAACAACAAATCACATGACAGTGATCCACTCAAGATGCTTGACAAAAGATGACCACTGAGCTATGGCTAATTCACTCAATAGCAGGTTCAAACAAGCATGGCAAAAGTGTAAAAGATATCAGGTTACAGACTTAGTGAAATTAACATGTCAGGAATTTAACATCAGGAAGCAATGTTTAGAGCAAGATAACAACATGCTACAGGAACATATCATGGCAAAGCAAGGCATGGCATGAAGCTACTCAAAGCATACAACAAAAGTCCCTTACTGACCATAAGCCAAAAGGGATCAGAAAATACAATGGCAACCATGTGAACATAGCAACTTTCGTTAATAGATTCAGACTTAGTAGAAAACTGGAACATGGCAAAACAGATTCACGTAGGCATGTTTACGAGCTCGATGCACTCACCACAAGGCATTGCATGACAAACTAAGCATACACCCAGCAAGTAGACATGGCATAGAAGCTAAACATGGCAAGAACAACCTCATAACATGCACGGATCAACTACAACAAGCTCGACAAAAATGCTTAACAAGTAAACATTCTGCCAGGAACATTTTATAGCAAAACTAGAGCTCCATTGAGTCATGCTAGGGTGCTCCATAAATGCAAACAAAGACATGGATGGATAGAGCACAACAATATCTACAAAACATCCTTACTGATCATGCTCAAAAGAGGCATGGATCACTCTTTAGCAACAAGAATACATGGCATAAAAATATTAATAGGACAAAGACAGAAGATTTCTAAGTCCCTGAAATCAGCAACATTACGAGAGCTACTTTTCATGCTTGTGCTAGCCACCACAAAGATCACAAAAATACATGGCATACACCCCTGAAAAGATGGCATGGCATACTTCAAAACACATGTAGGGCTCAAGTTCATAGGAGGCACACATTAATCATGGCAAAAATGACAAATGTCCAATTACTGATAAGAACCTGAAACTAACATTGCATATCACTCTTGTAACAACATTTAGGGCATCAAGATGAACTCAAATGAACATGGTGCAATGGAATGAAATGAAGTACTCGTCGAGACGAACAATTTGATATGCTACACGCCTAAAACGGAGCCACGGGTGCAGAGATATGATGCGATGAAAAACGCTAAAAATACTGGGGCCGAGGGAAAAAGTCAACCTCTCCAGATCTGGATCTAGGGTTTGCACGCGTTTCGTGGTTCGCTGGAAAACATTGTAGACGGCCGGATCCGGCGACGCGGGACTTGACGGTGGCCGGACTTGGCGAGGACGGCGATGGCGGTGGCGGTGCCGGGAGGTGAGGGGCGCGGCGGAGGGACGGGCGGCGCGGTGAAGGGAGCCGGGCGGCGCGGCGCGACGGTCGCCGGAGCGGCGGAGGGACGGGCGGCGCGGCGCGATGGGCTTCGGGGGCTCCGCTTGGGCCGAGCGGGCCGGCGTGGCTGCGGGCTGCGGCGTGCCACGTGGCGGCCCCCGGTTGGGCGCGGACGGCGGCGGCGAGGTGTCCGGCGCGGACCGGACACGTCCGGCGCGTGGAGAGGAGCGGGGCTAGGGTTAGGGGTGGATTGACCCGGGATTTTCGGGGGAGTGGCCTTTTTATAGGTAGAGGGAGCTAGGAGGCTCCAAATTGAGCACGGTTTTCGGCCACGCGATCGTGATCGAATGACCTAGATGATGGAGGGGGTTTAGATGGGTTTTGGGCCACTTTGGAGGGGTGTTGGGCTGTAACACACACGAGGCCTTCTCGGTTCCTCGGTTAACCGTTGGAGTATCAAACGAACTCCAAATGGTACGAAACTTGACAGGCGGTCTACTGGTAGTAAACCAAGGCCACTTGGCAAGTCTCGGTCCAATCCAAGAATGTTTAATACCCGCACACGAAAAGAGGTAAAAGGGGGCACCGGAGGACATAGGAGCGCCGGAATGCAAAACGGACAACGGGGAAAATGCTCGGATGCATGAGACAAACACGTATGCAAATGCAATGCACATGATGGCATGATATGAGATGCATGACGAAGACAAAAGCAACACGAAGACATAAACCCGACAATGAGAAAATATCATAACTTAGTGCTGAAAATGGCAAGAGTTGGAATACAAATATGGCAGGTTACATACGGGGTGTTACAACACTCCACCACTACGAAAGGATCTCATCCCGAGATCTAGGACTGGAAAAACTCCAGGTACTCAGAACAGAGGTGGTCCTCGCGTTCCCAGGTGGCTTCACGGTCGGAGTGATGTGACCACTTTACTTTCAGGAATTTGATAGACTTGTTGCGAGTCTTGTGCTCAGTTTCTTGAAGAATAGCAACGGGGCCCTCATGATAAGACATGTCTTCTTGGAGATCAATCTATTCAAAGTTGATGGTGCGGTCGGGAGTCTTGAAACACTTGCGGAGTTGAGACACGTGAAACACGTCGTGCACGTTTGCAAAGCTGGATGGAAGCTCAAGTTGATAGGCGAGATCGCCTCTTTTGCCAATGATCTTGAAAGGACCCACGTATCTAGGGGCAAGCTTCCCTTTGATACCGAAGCGACGAGTACCTTTCATTTGAGAGACGCGGAGGTAGACATGGTCTCCGATCTCGAAAGCCAAGTCACGATGCTTGCTATCATAGTAACTCTTCTGGTGTGATTGTGCGGCTTTGAGATTTTCACGAATGACTTTGCACATTTCTTCAGCCTCTGTGATCAAGTCATTGCCAAGAAGTTGGCGTTCACCAGTCTCTGACCAGTTAAGAGGAGTACGTCACTTCCTGCCATAGAGAATCTCGAGTGGGGCCTTGCCCGAACTCGCTTGGAAGCTGTTGTTGTAGGGGAACTCGGCATATGGAAGACAATCTTCCCACTTCATACCGAAAGAAATGACACAAGCCCTGAGCATATCTTCAAGAATTTGATTGACTCGCTTAACTTGGACACTAGTTTGAGGATGAAAAGCTGTGCTGAAGCGAATGTTGGTGCCCATGGCCTTCTGAAAAGAATCCCAGAATTTAGAGGTGAAGATGCTCCCACGATCTGAAGATATCAACTGCGGAATGCCATGCAGAGAGACAATC
The DNA here is from genome assembly GCF_003073215.2 of Triticum urartu. Lineage (NCBI taxonomy): Eukaryota > Viridiplantae > Streptophyta > Magnoliopsida > Poales > Poaceae > Triticum > Triticum urartu. The sequence continues at coordinate 418,238,493 of NC_053022.1, read as the reverse complement.
CTGGAGGTATATAGCTCTGCCAACTGAGCTGCAGTGATTGACTCTTTGATAGGAAGAAAATGAGCCACTTTAGTGAGCTTGTCGATGACAACGAAGATAGCATCATTGCCACGCTTGGACTTTGGAAATCCAGTCACGAAGTCCATCTCAATATGATCAAACTTCCATTCTGGAATGGCAAGAGGTTGGAGGAGACCAGCTGGTCGTTGGTGTTCTACTTTCACTCTTCTGCAGACATCACATTCATTCACGAACTGAGCAATCTCACGCTTCATTCGAGTCCACCAATACGACTGCTTGAGGTCATGGTACATCTTTGTACTTCTAGGGTGAATAGAGAGGAGTGAATTGTGAGCCTTGTTCATAATGACTTTACGAAGGTCACCTTTAGGAACAACAATGCGATCCTCGAAGAATAGAGTATCCTTGTCATCAAGGCGATAGCACTTGTACTTGGGTTGACTCTTGGCAATCCCAATCTTCACCTTCTTCACCATAGCATCAAGAAGTTGAGCCTCACGAATCTGATCTTCCAAAGTAGGAGAGACTTGGAGGTTGGCAAGGAATCCTTGAGGAACAACTTGGAGATTAAGTTTGCGGAAAGCTTCACAAAGCTCTGGTTGGTAGGGCTTGATAATCAAACTGTTGTAGTAAGCCTTTCTGCTCAATGCGTCAGCAATTACATTGGCCTTGCCTGGAGTGTACTCGATACTCGGATTATACTCTTGAATCATTTCGACCCAACGAGTCTGCCTGAGGTTGAGGTTTGGCTGAGTGAAGATGTACTTGAGACTCTTATGATTAGTGAAGATGTCCACTTTTCTTCCCAATAAGAGATGTCTCCATGTTAAAAGAGCATGAACAACTGCCGCCAACTCGAGGTCATGAGTGGGGAAGTTCTTTTCGTTGGGCTTCAACTAGCGAGAGGTATAGGCGACAACTTTCTTCTCTCGCATCAACACTGCACCGAGACCTTGAAGGGAAGCATCATAGAAAACCTCGAATGGTTTGGATTCATCAGGAGGAGTCAGAACTGGAGCAGTGACTAACTTCTCTTTGAGGGTGTTGAAAGCGATGTCACATCTAGGCGACCAGACGTACTTCACATGCTTCTGGAGAAGGTTGGAAAGAGGCTTCGCGATCTTAGAGAAGTTCTCAACGAACCTTCGACAATAGCTTGCGAGCCCAAGGAAGCTGCGGAGTTGCTTCACATTCTGAGGTGGTTCCCAATTCACAATTGCAGAGACATTCTCAGGATTAACAGCTATGCCCTTGGCGGAGATGATATGCCCAAGGTAGAGAACCTCATCGAGCCAAAACTAACACTTTGAAAACTTCGCATAGAACTGATGTTCTCTGAGTTTATCCAGCACCAATCTCAAGTGCTTGGCATGATCCTCCTTGTTCTTGGAAAAGACCAAAATGTCATCGAGGTAGACCAAGACGAAGTCATTTGTGTAGGCGTTGAAGATGAAGTTCATCATGTGAGAGAATGTTGGAGGAGCGTTGACGAGGCCGAAAGACATGCCAGTGTATTCATATGAACCATAGCTTGTTCTGAATGCTGTCTTGGGGGTATCTTCTTCACGAATGCGAATCTGATGATAGCCCATACGGAGGTCAAGCTTGGAGAATACTTGAGCACCTTTGAGTTGTTTGAAAAGCTCATTGATGCTGGGAAGTGGGTACTTGTTCTTTATGGTCTTCTTGTTCAATGGACGGTAGTCGACACAAAGTTGGTCCGTTCCATCCTTCTTCTTGACAAAAAGAACACCACAACCCCATGGAGAAGAACTTGGTCGGATGAGACCCATATGCTCTTGAATATCGAGTTGTTTCTTCAGCTCCTTCAAATCTTCAGGTCCAAGCTTGTAAAGACGTTTGCAAACAGGTTCCGTGCCAGGTTCAAGATCGATGACGAATTCAACTGGCTGGTGAGGAGGCATCCCTGGAAGCTCTTCTGGAAAGACATCTTGATATTCACAAACGACTGGAATCTGAGAGATGGCATCCAGCTCGCCCTTCTCGTTGAGAGAAAACAGTCGAATGGTATCATCACGAGGGGCAAAAACAATTACATCCTCAAACGAATGTGTCAATTGAATTTGCCTGGTAGCATAATCAAGCTGAGCCTTGTGCTTAGAAAGCCAGTCCATTCCGAGAATAAGATCAATATCCGAGTCACCAAGAACATTAGGAGAAGACAGAAACTTGTAGTCACCCATCGTGATGGTAACATCTGGAACCATGGAGTTAGCGTTCATGCGTTTACCCAGAGAGACAACTGCTAATGGTCTAGGCAAAACTTGGAAAGCCAACTCATGCTTAGATGCAAATGGTCTCGAGATGAAACAATGCAATGCACCAGTGTCAAAAAGAACTTTTGCAGGAATATCATTAACAGGAAGGTTACCCATAATCACATTTGACGAGTCCTCTGCCTGAGCTGCGTTCATCATGTTGACCTTTGCGAACTTGGGATTATGCTTGACTACTGCAGTGCTAGCAGATCTCACAGGAGGAGGAGGAAGACGCCTCTGATTGAAGCATTTGTTGGCATAGTGACCCTTTTGCTGACACTTGTTGCACGTGACCTCTGAAAGCGGACGGTGATATGGAGCACTTGATCTTGGAGCATGAGACGAAGTCTTGTTCTGAAAGCCTGGGTTGGGTGGTGGGAAGATCCATTGCCACCTTTGCTCTTCTGCTGATAAGGCTGACGAAACGGAGGAGGAGGCAACCAATACTTTTGCTGCTTAGTTGCCACTTGAGTTGAGGAAGAAGGAGTTGCATCCCTGACTCATTTCTTGGAAGCATCGCACTTGAGTTGAGCAGTCTCTTGTTTCAATGCCATGTTGTAAAACTCATCGTACTTTTGCGGATCAAAAAGCACGAGAGAAAGTTGGAGATCTTCTCTGAGGCCACCCCTGAACTAATAAATCATGCTCTTCTCGTCGGGGACGTCTTGCTTAGCGAAACGGGCGAGCTTCTGGAACATGATGTTATACTGGTAAACAGACAAGCTGCCTTGCTTCAGATTGCGGAACTCCTCACGCTTGCTTTCAACAACACTCTGAGCAATGTGGTGAGCTTTGAAGTCTTGGCGGAATTCATCCCAGGTAATCACACGACCTCCTCTGGAATCTTTGTATTGTTGATACCATTCTGCAGCTTGGTCTTTGAGTTGGAACGAAGCAAACTTGACAAAGTCCTCAGGCCTGACGTTGCTGCACTCGAAATGCTTGCAGATATCCATGAGCCAATCATCAGCGTCTATCGCCTCGACACAGTTACTGAAGGTCTTTGGCTGGTTAGCGAGGAACTGGTTGAGTGTAGCAAACTGATTCTGATTGTTGCCATGGCCTTGATTTCCTTGGTTGCGCTCTTGCAAGAGTTGCATAAGCATCTGCGTGTTTGCATTGGTAGCGCCCATCACAGCTTGCCATGCCTCCGGAGGTGGAGGTGGTGGTGGCGGATCAGTATTCAGACGCGTTGGAGGAGCCATCCTGAAGAGGGTGACATCCGTTAGCATCATGGCAGACATATATTCAAGCTGAATCAAATGGATCGAAATTGCAACATATAGTCTCAACATCCGAACAAAAATGAACGAATGCATTCCAATTGAAATGGTCACACTTCCATAAATTGAGAAGTCACTTAGATAGAGGTAGATGAATAAAACAACAAGGTACAAACATGAACAAATACTTGGTGAGGATTACCCAATCACAAACCAAATATTCGCGGAAGAAATACTAGAGCTACAAGAATTCCCACCTATGAAACTCCCGAACCTTTCCAGTTATGCAATCAGGTGTTGGGGATACAGGGGAAGCATAATATCTCACCAAAAGCTAGCAAATCCTACATCCAGCTGTATCCATCCTTCAACACATAACCAAGAAACCTTCGGAAATCATTTACCTCAACCTTCGAAAAGCATCCGTTATACGAGTTATGGCAATACTCCCGAACTCCCGCCCCAGTACTGGGTGGCGTCGAGGTTATCTCACCAACAACTGCATAAAAGAGATTCTTGATGTCGGCGAAACTCAGGTATTCCAGAATTGCAACGATAAAATTGTGACGACAACACCTCGGAGCTCAACTCCCCGGGACACTGCCACAACCCCTAAATGTCAGGAGGCACCAAGAACAATGTTCTCGTCACAAAACCATCGGAACGGTTCCAAGATACCCGCGTGATCCTAAAATTTTTTTAGTGAAAATTTGAGAAGAGAAGAGTCAAAACTCTACGCCAGGAAGCCTCACTAGAGCGACGAAGGGACTGAGGAGTAAAAAGAATCCTACTCTCCAGTATATATAATCCTAAAAGACTCAAAACATTTTTTTCTAGACTCAACAACGCCAACGATTCGATCAAGCAGGGGGCTCCTAAGTCGGGGAAGGCTTTGATTACCAACTTGTAACGCCCACGATGCGGCTATATCTCCCACGTGTCGGAGCACGACTTAGAGGCATAACCGCATTGTAAGCAATGTCGCAAGAGGGGTAATTATTACATATCCCATGTACTGAATAAGGAAAGAGGTACGTAGTTGGCTTACAATCGCCACTTCACACAATGCATAAATAACATTACATTCATCCAGATACAATCAAGGTCTGACTACGGAACCAAAATAAAGACAACCCCAAATGCATGATGTCCCCGATCACCCCAACTGGGCTCCACTACTGATCGTCTGGAAAGGAAACGTAGTATCGTCCTGAGTCCTCATCGAACTCCCACTTGAGCTCAGTCGAATCTCCTGGAAAGGTATCATCGGTCCCTGCATCTGGCTTTGGAAGTAATCTGTGAGTCATGGGGACTCAGCAATCTCACACCCTCGCGATCAAGACTATTTAAGCTTATAGGTAGGGAAAAGGTATGAGGTGGAGCTGCAGCAAGCACTAGCATATATGGTGGCTAACATACGCAAATGAGAGCGAGAAGAGAAGGCAAAGGCACGATCGATAAACTATGATCAAGAAGTGATCCTAGAACAACCTACGATCAAGCATAACACGAGACCGTGTTCTCTTCCCGGACTCCGTCGAAAAGAGACCATCACGGCCACACACTCTGTTGATTCATTTTAATTAAGTTAAGTTTCAGGTTTTCTACAACCGGACATTAACAAATTCCCATTTGCCCATAACCGCGGGCACGACTTTCGAAAGTTCAAAAGCCCGCAGGGGTGTCCCAACTTAGCCCATCACAAGCTCTCACGATCAACGTAGGATATTCCTTCTCCCAAGACAACCCGATCAGACTCGGAATCCCGGTTACAAGACATCTCAACAATGGTAAAACAAAACTAGCAAAAGCCACCCGAATGTGCCGACAAATCCCGATAGGAGCTGCACATATCTCGTTCTCAGGGCACACCGAATTGTCCAAGGTTCCGGTAGGCCAGCCCAGAGTTGCCCCTGGTGGCCACCGGCAGCTGACAGGTTGGACTAACACTTAGAGGAGCACTGGCCCGGGGGTTCAAAATAAAGATGACCCTTGAGTCCGCGGAACCCAAGGGAAAAAGAGGCTAGGTGGCAAAAGGTAAAACCAATGTTGGGCCTTGCTGGAGGATTTTTATTTAAGGCGAACTGTCAAGGGGTTCCCATTATTACCCAACCGTGTAAGGAATGCAAAATCAAGGAACATAACACCGGTATGACGAAAACTAGGGCGGCAAGAGTGGAACAAAAAAGGCCGAGCCTTCCACCCTTTACCAAGTATATAGATGCATCAAAGTAGACAAGATAACATAATGATATCCCAACAATAAACATGTTCCAACAAGGAACAAACTCCAATCTTCACCTGCAACTAGCAACACTATAAGAGGGGCTGAGCAAAGCGGTAACATAGCCAAACAACGGTTTGCTAGGACAAGGTGGGTTAGAGGTTTGACATGGCAATATGGGAGGCATGATAAGCAAGTGGTAGGTATCGTAGCATATGCATAGAAAAAAGCGAGCATCTAGCAAGCAAAGATAGAAGTGATTTCGAGGGTATGGTCATCTTGCTTGCAAAGTTCTCCGAGTTGGCGTTAGCTTGATCCTCATAAGCATAATCAACGGGTTCCTCGATCACGTACTCGTCTCCCAGCTCTACCCAAGCAAGAACACAAGCAAAGGGAGACACAATCAACCACGTGCAATGCACAAGCAACATGATGCAAAACATGACATGATGTGCGGGATGTGATATGCAATGCATATGCATGTTTCGGAAAGGAAAGATAGAACCTGGCCTCAACTTGGAAAACCAAGAGTGCCGCTGGAAAGATGAGTTGATTTCGATCGAAATCGATATAAAGATCACCGGAATCGGATGCACGGTTTGCAAATGGCAAGCATAACAAATATGGCACCGATCTGCGATTAATAGCACGAGACCATCTAAATGCATCAAGAACTACAAGCTACTGCACTCTAACATAACAACAAATCACATGACAGTGATCCACTCAAGATGCTTGACAAAATATGACCACTGAGCTATGGCTAATTCACTCAATAGCAGGTTCAAACAAGCATGGCAAAAGTGCAAAAGATATCAGGTTACAAACTTAGTGAAATTAACATGTCAGGAATTTAACATCAGGAAGCAATGTTTAGAGCAAGATAACAACATGCTACAGGAACATATCATGGCAAAGCAAGGCATGGCATGAAGCTACTCAAAGCATACAACAAAAGTCCCTTACTGACCATAAGCCAAAAGGGTTCAGAAAATACAATGGCAACCATGTGAACATAGCAACTTTCGTTAATAGATTCAGACTTAGTAGAAAACAGGAACATGGCAAAACAGATTCACGTAGGCATGTTTACGAGCTCGATGCACTCACCACAAGGCATTGCATGACAAACTAAGCATACACCCAGCAAGTAGACATGGCATAGAAGCTAAACATGGCAAGAACAACCTCATAGCATGCACGAATCAACTACAACAAGCTCGGCAAAAATGCTTAATAAGTAAACATTCTGCCAGGAACATTTTATAGCAAAAGTAGAGCTCGATTGAGTCATGCTAGGGTGCTCCATAAATGCAAACAAAGACATGGATGGATAGAGCACAACAATATCTACAAAACATCCTTACTGATCATGCTCAAAAGAGGCATGGATCACTCTGTAACAACAAGAATACATGTCATAAAAATATTAACAAAACAAAGACTTGGAAGATTTCTAAGTCCCTGAAATCAGCAACATTACGAGAGCTACTTTTCATGCTTGTGCTAGCCACCACAAAGATCACAAAAATACATGGCATACACCCCTTTAAAGATGGCATGGCATACTTCAAAACACATGTAGGGCTCAAGTTCATAGGAGGCACACATTAATCATGGCAAAAATGACAAATGTCCAATTACTGATAAGAACCTGAAACTAACATTGCATAGCACTCTTGCAACAGCATTTAGGGCATCAAGATTAATGCAAATGAACATGGTGCAATGGAATGAAATGAAGTACTCGTCGAGGCGAACAATATGATATGCTACACGTCCAAAGCAGAGCCACGGGTGCAGAGATATGATGCGATGAAAAACACTAAAAATACTAGGGCCGAGGGAAAAAGTCAACCTCTCCAGATCTGGATCTAGGGTTTGCACGCGTTTCGTGGTTCGCCGGAAAACATTGTAGACGGCCGGATCCGGCGACGCGGGACTTGCCGGTGGCCGGACTTGGCAAGGATGGAGATGGCGGCGGCGGCGCGGGTGGTGAGGGGCGTGGTGGAGGGACAGGCGGTGCGACGAAGGGAGCCGGGCGGCGCGGCGCGATGGTGCCGGAGCGGCGGAGGGACGGGCGGCGCGGCGAGGGAGCGGCGGCGCGACGCGATGGGCTTCGGGGGCTCCGCCTGGGCCAAGCGGGCGCGGCTGCGGGCTGCGGCGGCCACGTGACGGCCCGGTTGGGCGCGGACGGCGGCGGCGAGGTGTCCAGAGCGGACCGGACACGTCCGGCGCGCGGAGAGGAGCGGGGCTAGGGTTAGGGGTGGATTGACCTGGGATTTTCGGGGGAGTGGCCTTTTTATAGGTAGAGGGAGCTAGGAGGCTCCAAATTGAGCATGGTTTTCGGCCAAGCGATCGTGATCGAACGACCTAGATGATGGAGGGGGTTTAGGTGGATTTTGGGCCACTTTGGAGGGGTGTTGGGCTGCAACACACACTTGGCCTTCTCGGTTCCTTGATTAACCGTTGGAGTATCAAACGAAGTCCAAATGGTACGAAACTTGATAGGCGGTCTACCGGTAGTAAACCAAGGCCTCTTGGCAAGTCTCGGTCCAATCCGAGAACATTTAATACCCACACACGAGAAGAGGTAAAAGGGGGCACCGGAGGACATAGGAGCGCCGGAATGCAAAACAGACAACGGGGAAAATGCTCGGATGCATGAGACGAACACGTATGCAAATGCAATGCACATGATGACATGATATGAGATGCATGACAAAGACAAAAGCAACATGAAGACAAAAACTGACAACGAGGAAATATCATAACTTAGTGCCGAAAATGGCAAGAGTTGGAATACAAATATGGCAGGTTACATACGGGGTGTTACATTGCATCATATACGACTCTTCTTTATGAAATCCATTAGGGAATGCAATTTTGACATTCATTTGCCAGATTTCATAATCATAAAATGCGGCAATTGCTAACATGATTCAGACAGACTTAAGCATTGCTACGGGTGAGAAAGTCCCATCATTGTCAACTCCTTGAACTTGTCAAAAACCTTTCACGACAAGTCGAGCTTTGTAGACAGTAATATTACCATTAGTGCCAGTCTTCTTCTTGAAGATCCATTTATTCTCTATGGCTCGCCGATCATCGGTCAAGTTAACCAAAGTCCACACTTTGTTCTCATACATGAATCCTATCTCAGATTTCATGTCCTCAAGCCATTTATCGGAAACTGGGCTCATCATCGCTTCTTCATAGTTTGTAGGTTCATCATGGTCTAGTAACATGACTTCTAGAACAGGGTTACCGTACCACTCTGGTGCAGAACATGCTCTGGTTGACCTACAAGGTTCGGTAGTAACTTGATATGAAGTTTCATGATCATTATCATTAGCTTCCTCTCTAGTTGGTGTAGGCATCACTGGAACGGTTTTATGTGATGAGCTACTTTCCAATTCGAGAGAAGGTACAATTACCTCATCAAGTTCTGCTTTCCTCCCACTAACTTCTTTCGAGAGAAACTCCTTCTCTAGAAAGGATCCATTCTTAGTAACACAGATTTTGCTTTCGGATCTGTGGTAGAAGGTGTACCCAACAGTTTCTTTTGGGTATCCTATGAAGACACACTTCTTCGATTTGGGTTTGAGCTTATCAGGCTAAAGCTTTTTCACATAACCATCGCAACCCCAAACTTTAATAAATGACAACTTTGGTTTCTTGCCAAACCATGGTTCATATGGTGTCGTCTCAACGGATTTAGACGGTGCCATATTTAAAGTGAATGCAGCTGTCTCTAATGCATAACCCCAAAATGATAGTGGTAAATCGGTAAGAGACATCATAGATCTCACCATATCTAATAAAGTACGGTTACGACGTTCGGACACAGCATTACGCTATGGTGTTCCAGGTGGCGTGAGTTCTGAAACTATTCCACATTGTTTTAAATGAAGGCCAAACTTGTAACTCAAATATTCGCCTCCACGATCAGATCGTAGAAACTTTATTTTCTTGTTACGATGATTCTCCACTTCACTCTGAAATTCTTTGAACTTTTCAAATGTTTCAGACTTGTGTTTCATTAAGTAGATATACCCATATCTACTCAAATCATCCATGAAGGTCAGAAAATAATGATACCCGTCGCGAGCCTCAATACTCATCGGGCCGCATACATCGGTATGTATTATTTCCAATAAGTCATTAGCTCGCTCCATTGTTCTGGAGAACGGAGTTTTAGTCATCTTGCCCATGAGGCACGGTTCGCAAGTATCAAATGATTCATAATCAAGTGATTCCAAAAGTCCATCTACATGGAGTTTCTTCATGCGTTTTACACCAATATGACCTAAATGGCAGTGCCACAAATATGTTGCACTATCATTATCAACTTTGCATCTTTTGGCATCAATATTATGAATATGTGTATCACCACAATCGAGATTCAATAAAAATAGACCACTCTTCAAGGGTGCATGACCATAAAAGATATTACTCATATAAATTCTCTGATTTAAATGAATAATCCTCTCACATCTAACAAGATCCAGATATAATGTTCATGCTAAGTGCTGGCACCAAATAACAATTATCCAGGTCTAATACTAACCCCGAAAGGTAGATGTAGAGGTAGCATGCCGACGGTGATCACATCGACCTTGGAACCATTCCCGACGCGCATCATCACCTCGTCCTTAGCCAATAGTAAGGTACGCATCAATAACATGTATATCAAATATAACTTTGTTCACTTTGCCATCCTTCTTATCCGCCAAATACTTGGGGTAGTTCCGCTTCCAGTCACCAGTCCCTTTGCAGTAGAGCACTCGGTTTTAGTCTTGGGTCCAGACTTGGGCTTCTTCGCAAGACTGGCAACTTGCTTGCCATTCTTCTTGAAGTTCCCCTTCTTTCCCTTGCCCTTTTTCTTGGAACTAGTGGTCTTGTTAACCATCAACACTTGATGCTTCTTCTTGATTTCTACCTCCGCAACTTTGAGCATAGCGAAGAGCACGAGAATTGTCTTATCCATCCCTTGCATATTATAGTTCATCACGAAGCCTTCGTAGCTTGGTGGCAGTGATTGAAGAACTCTGTCAATAACACTATCATCTGGAAGATTAACTCCCAGCTGAGTCAAGTGGTTATGATACCCAGACATTTTGAGCATGTGTTCACTGACAGAACTGTTCTCCTCCATTTTGCATCTATAGAACTTGTTGGAGACTTCATATCTCTCAACTCGGGCATTTGCTTGAAATATTAACTTCAACTCCTGGAACATCTCTGTCACGCCCAATATGCGACTCTATCCTAAAGGAACTCGAAGGTACCACCAAGGATAGAACCGCATATTGACACGCTTTTGCAAGGTGGATATCATTACATCGTACTATTACATAATAGTCGGGATACATACAAAATGCATACAATGCCACAAGAATACAACAATATAACATACAAGAGTACAACATCCGCCTACAGATGAAACACAAACAAAAGCTCTAACGACATCCACCTTGCTAGCCTAGGCTGCCGACCAGGAACCTAACCCAAGATCGACGAAGAAGAAGAAGAACTCCAACACAAGCAAAACATCTCTCTTGCGTCATGATCATCACTTTACCTGTACCTGCAACTGTTGCTGTAGTAATATGTGAGCCAAGAGGACTCAGCAATCCCATTACCATGGGTATCAAGACTAGCAAAGCTTTATGGGTAAGCAAAGGGTAAGTGGTGAGGTTGCAGCAAGCGACTAAGCAATGTATGGTGGCTAACTCACGAGTACATGAGTAAGATGAGAAACTACGCAAATGGTCGCAAACTAGTAATGATCAAGAAGTGATCATGAACTACCTACACTCAAATATAACCCAACCGTGTTCTCCTCTCGAACTTCCCCGAAAAGAGACAGTCACAGTTATGCAAGGCGGTTGGTGTATTTTAAATGAGTTTACTTCAAGTCCTCTACAACTGGATATTAACAAATTCCCATCTGCCACATAACCGGGGGCACGGCTCTCGGAAGTTTAAACCCTACATTGGTATACCAACTTAGCCCATGACAAGCTCATGATCCACGGAGACAATCCTCCATCGCGGGACACCCGATCAGACTCGGAATCCCGGTGCACAAGACATTTCGACAATGGTAAAAAACCCAGCATGACCTCCCGATGTGCTGACAAATCCCGATAGGAGACGCACGTATCTCGTTCTCAGGGCACACCAGATGGGCAAGACGTCGGGTTGGCTGAGACCCTGGTTGCCAAGGGGGCGCCGAACATCGCCCGGTTTGGACCAACACTCGAAGGAGCACTGGCTGGGGGGGGGGGGGGGGGTTGATTAAAAATCCACAGGGGCCGACAAGTCCCTATGCAAGTTTTAGTTGTTATTAGGCAAATGGTAAAACCAATGTTGGGCCTTGCTGGAAGAGTTTTATTCAAAGTGAACTGTCAAGAGGGACTCATACCCCTCATCGTGTTAGGGACGCAAAATCAAGGAACATAACACCGATATGATGGAAACTAGGGCGGCAAGAGTGGAACAAAACACCCGTCATAAGGCCGAGCCTTCCACCCTTTACCAAGTATATAGATGCATTAATTAAATAAGAGATATTGTGATATCCCACGATATCCATGTCCCAACATGGAACAACTTGCAACTGCACCTGCAACTAGCAACGCTATAAGAGTGTGACGCCCCGAGACCGTTGCGCCAGGTGTCTTCTAGTAATTCGTTGTTGTTGCCTTGTCATTTGCTTGCATGTTGCATCTTTCCATGTCATCATGTGCATTGCATCATCATGTTTTCAAAACTTGCATCCGTCCCGGTCTCCTCGTTCTTTCCGTTGTCCGTTCTGAGCCCAGACACACTTGCACGCGCCCACGACACGTCCAAAATAGTATTTTATAAGTGGCCGGAAAATGTTCTCGGAGTGTGGTGAAAGTTGGCATGCGGTCTTATTTTAGTGTAGGTAGACCGCCTGTCAAATTTCATCGCGTTCGAAGTCCGTTTGACGCCCCAACGGATAACTATAGCGACAATATAGTCGGTCAAATCGTCGGACGTTTTCGATCTCTGAGAACTGTTGCCGGGCTTTCCCTCTCTTTCCTCCCTAGACCGTCTACAAAGTCCACTACCTACCGCCAGGCCCCGAAAATCCCTCCTTGCACAGTGCATCGACCCCTCGCGCACGTCCGAAAGTTGTCCCGAACCTGACCCGAGCAGTCGTGACCGTTGGATCCGGATCATCCCCAAACATCTACAAAAAATCTCCGTTTTCTTAATTGGGCTCCCTAACCTATTTATCCGAGACTGTCTGATTTTGATCGGAGGGTCCAAAACTAGTCCTTTTGTCCCTATATATAGACGAACACCTACCCAAATCAGATCAAACCCTAAAACCTAGGAGATGTGTCCCGTCGCCCGCCGCCGTTTTCCAAATCCTCCTCGGGATATCCCCTGCCTGATCCACCCAACCAACCTCCTCCTTTCCCCGATCCAGCGCGCCCGAGCTCCGCCTTGCATGCACGCCTCCTCGTCCTCCCGACCGCAGCAGACGAACAGGAGGCCTCGCGCCTGCCTCCTCGCACTCCTCGTCGACCCAAGGAGTCGAACGCCTCCCTTCGGCCGCCAACCGCGCTGCTGGCGGAGCTCGCTGGAGCAGCCAGCCCTCAAACCGTCCTTGCTCCTTCCTGTCTCCCCCGCAGCTTCCTCTCCCTTCCTTCTCTCTCTCTCACAATATCTCTCATGTCGTTCACAGGTAGCGTCACCTCCTTCCTGCACCAAGCCGCAGCGTCGCCGCCCATGGAGCTCCACCACCCACCGGATCCGGTGCCCCAAGGCCCGATCCGTCCATTCCAGCTGCCGCCGGACCGGCAAGTCCCTGCGGCTCTTCCGCCGGAGCCCTGCAGTCCCCACTGCCGCCGTCGTGTCCTGCTTCTACTCCTCCCGCTCGTCTCTGTATGCGAGGAAGACAAGCGATCGACCGCGTTCGTTGACCACGTCCTGTCGTGTGGGCCGCCTCCAGTGCCCTCCTAGCCACGTCTCGCGTCGTGGACCAACACCTGTGGAGCCGGCCTACTCGACCGCGCCCCCTGGGCCGCCTCCACCGACAAGCGCCAAGGCCCAGCGCTCGGCCTCCCGGCCCAGCATCGCCCCCTGCCGGCCTCTCCTCTGCACCAGCGGGCCTTGGCCCATGATGAGCCATCCACACCCAAGCGCGCCCTCCAGATTCAGCCCAGATCTGTTTTTTTATTTCTCAGCAAATTTATCTATTTCCAGAAAACCTTATATTTACAGATTACCCCTCCATGTTCATGCATTTAATAACTTCAGAACCGTGCATCGGTTTAAAATGAATTATATATGAAATATGACTAGAATTTCATCTAGTTTCATAATATCCAACTTTCATGCATGTTTGAAATGTTTAAAATGCTGTTTGCATATACTTTGCCTAATGCCATGCTAAAATGCTTTATTTCATAACTAAATAACAATAGCTCGGTTTTAAATAAACTTTATATGTAAATGGGGTAGAAAAATGCATAGTTTAACATGGTGGCATTGCATTTCATGTTTAACAACTCTAAAATATGGTTTAGGGCAGAACAGTACCAAATCCATAATTTTCATATGGGGATTCTCCGGACTTGTTGTTTGTTGCTCCGGCCTCATTTAAACTTGCATGGTTAAGTAGTTTTGTTATGCTTCACCTCTTGCCATGTTAATCAACATTTAATATTGTTGGTTACATAAACGAGATCGAACTAAATAACTTGTTGTGGTGTTTCGTCAATATGCAACTCGTTGCATATTGAGCTCCACTTAATTTCTAGGATTGCTTGTGCACTTTGCCATGCCATGCCTCATTAAACTGGACATGCATCATACTTGGTTGTGCATCATTCCATGATTATGTGATGGTTGTTTACTATGTTGCTTGCTTCTTTCTGGTGTTGCTTCTTCGGGTTGGTTTCGATAACGTTGCGTTGGTGAGGATCCGTTCGACTACGTCCATTTGTTTCTTTTTCGTGGACTCATTCTTCTTCCTTGCGGGATGTCAGACAAGATGACCATACCCTCGAAATCACTTCTATCTTTGCTTGCTAGTTGTTCGCTCTATTGCTATGCCGTGATACCTACCACTTGCTATATCATGCCTCCCATATTGCCATGTCAAGCCTCTAACCCACCTTTCCTAGCAAACCATTGTTTGGCTATGTTATCGCTTTTGCTCAGCCCCTCTTATAGCGTTGTTAGTTGCAGGTGAAGCTAAAGTTTGTTCCATGTTGGGACATGGGTATGTTGGGATATCACAATATCTCTTATTTTAATTAATGCATCTATATACTTGGTAAAGGGTGGAAGGCTCAGCCTTATGCCTGGTGTTTTGTTCCACTCTTGCCGCCCTAGTTTCGTCATACCGGTGTTATGTTCCTTGATTTTGCGTTCCTTACGCGGTTGGGGGAATGGGACCCCCTTGACAGTTTGCTTTGAATAAAACTCCTCCAGCAAGGCCCAACCTTGGCTTTAACATTTGCCACCTAAGCCTTTTTCCCTTGGGTTTCCGGAGCCCGAGGGTCATCTTTTTTAAAACCCCCGGGCCAGTGCTCCTCTGAGTGTTGGTCTAACCTGTCAGCAGCCGGTGGCCACCAGGGGCAACTCTGGGTTGGCCTACTGGAATCTTGGACAATCCGGTGTGCCCTGAGAATGAGATATGTGCTGCTCCTATCGGGATTTGTCGGCACATTCAGGTAGCTTTGCTAGTCTTGTTTTACCATTGTCGAAATGTCTTGTAACCGCGATTCCGAGTCTGATTGGGTCTTCCTGGGAGAAGGAATATCCTTCGTTGACCGTGAGAGCTTGTGATGGGCTAAGTTGGGACACCCCTGCAGGGTTTTGAACTTTCAAAAGACGTGCCCACGGTTATGGGCAGATGGGAATTTGTTAATGTCCAGTTGTAGAGAACTTGACACTTAACTTAATTAAAATGCATCAACCGCGTGTGTAGCCATGATGGTCTCTTCTCGGCGGAGTCCGGGAAGTGAACACGGTTCTTGTGTTATGCTTGAACGTAAGTAGCTTCAAGATCACTTCTTGATCACTTCTAGCTTCACGACCATTGCTTTGCTTCTCTTCTCGCTCTCATTTGCATATGTTAGCCACCATATATGCTTAGTGCTTGCTGCAGCTCCACCTCACTACCTTTCCCTACCCATAAGCTTAAATAGTCTTGATCTCGCAGGTGTGAGATTGTTGAGTCCTCGTGGCTCACAGATACTTCCAAACAGTTGCAGGTGCCGATGATACCAGTGAAGATGACGCAACCTAGCTCAAGTGGGAGCTCGATGAAGATCTTGTTAGTTGTGTTATGTCTTTTTCGGTTGGTCAGTAGTGGAGCCCAGTTGGGACGATCGGGGATCTAGCATTTGGGGTTGTCTTATTTTATTTTGGTTCCATAGTCGGACCTTGATTGTATTCTGGATGATGTATGTTTAACTTATATTTGTGTGAAGTGGCGATTGTAAGCCAACTCTTTATCCCATTCTTATTCAGTACATGGGATTGTGTGAAGATTACCCCTCTTGCGACAAACCTATTATGCGGCTATGCGTCTAAGTCATGCTCCGACACATGGGAGATATAGCCACATCGTGAGTGTTACAAAGAGGGGCTAAGAAAAGTGATAACATAGCCAAACAACGGTTTGCTAGGAAGAGTGAAAAGGTTAGAGGCTATCATGGCAATTTGGGAGGCTTGATAAACAAGTGGTAGGTAGCACGACATAGCGATAGCAACGAGACAACTAGCATAGAAAAGATAGTGGTGAGATCCAAGGTGACGATCATCTTGCCTGAAATCCCGCTAGGAAGAAGAACGAGTCCATGAAGAAGATGAAGCCACATAGTCGAACGAATCCTCACAACTGCAACAAAACAAGAACTAACGAGAAGGAGCACAACAGGAAAGAAGCAAACAACATGGTAAACGCACAAGCACATTAACATGACATGATGCTCAACCAAGTATGATGCATGACAAGGCTACATGATGCTACTCATGGCAAGAGATGATGCATACAAAAGCAACACATCAAAGCAAGTTTAAATGAGGCCGGAACCAACATATAACAATTCCGGTAAGTCCTCATATGCAAATTTTGAAATTGGTCAAGATCTGATTAGAACACAATGTTGAAGTTGTTAAACATCAAGTTAAAGTGCACCAAGATGATCTACACGGTTTTCTAGTCAAGTTACATATAAAGTTCGTTTAATTCGGAGTTACGGCTTAGAAGATATGAGCAAAACAAGTTAAACATGGCATTAATGCAAATGCAAGAAAAACACCATCACAAACACTCCAAAACATGGATGCAACAAGTTAACATGAAACTACATGCAAAACTAAGCAAGTTTCATATAGAGCATGCTCAAAACGGAGCAACGGTTCAACACATACACTCAATACAAGTTTCAAACACAAACTGCCCAAAATAGCAACTAAGCACTTCGCAATCAAGGAAACAACATGCTACAGGAAACATATGGGCATAAACTTGATATGCACTCAAAGTACAGATTACATGCTTCAAATATCATTAAGGTTCAGGTTCATAGGCATCAGGATTAAATCAAGATGATCAATGCAAAAAGCAACTTAATAACACAGATTATGACTTAGTGAAAAACAGAGCATGTGCATGAGCAGAGTTAACATGTTGACATGTTGGAGGCATGAAACAATGATGATATAGTGCAAGAACATAACAAACAAAAGCATGGAATTAAAGTACAGGTTAAACATAGCAATTCATGATTACTAAGCATCTCCATATGATCCCTAGATCAAAGGCAATCAACAAGACAAGATGCAACATGATATAAGATGATTCTAAGACTTAGAGGAAATCTAGGAATGCAAAACAATAACATTATGATGCTGACTTTGGAGGCACATAACAACAGGTATAGCAACTTAAGTAATTATGCAAAATACATGGACATGTAATAGACATGATATACTTCAACTTAGTCCAAGGGCACAAGTTCATATGATGCATGGAGTAATAACTATGATGCTTGCAAAAAGGAACATGTTGTTAACAGGATGACGGATTTAGTATGATGGCAACTTGAGAGTAAGAAAGAGACAATCTACAGCAAGTTATATGGCAATCAAGGGCATGACATCAAAGTACACATAACAAGGAGCAAATAACATCAAGGCATCATATACATATGGCTCATGGACTAGTGGGAACCAACAAGACAAGTTTGAAAGTTGTAACAGTTTCAGCAAGTGTAAAATAACAACAACAACATAGCATGTTTGCAAGCTTGGAACAGAGGTCATATGAAATCAAAAATTAACAAACTTGGCATGTGGACAAAGTACTCCTAGCATACTTCAATTCATGCAATTGGACCATAACAAAAAGAGGCATAGATTAATCAATAACAAGCTCACAACATGGCATCATGAAGTTAACATAAAACTGGAACATCATTTAGGCATGTTCATGGCAATGAAAACATATGCTACAGGACATATATGAGACATAAAGAGGCATGGCATGATAGAGCATAACATGGACATCAAAATATGTCAACTAGGCACCTCCAGATTATGCATGGAATTGATGGTAGCACCAAATTAACATAGCAACATACTATAACCGTTATAGACTTGGCAAAAATCACTATGTCTCAGAAATCAGCAACGTCAAGTGGAACACTTTGCAAGCTTGTGCTAGTCACCATAAGGCACATAAAATACATGGGTTCCACCACTGTAAAGATGGCATGAAGATGCTCCTAAAACATGTAGACATGAGGCACAAAAGATGCACACACAAAATGCAATGAAAAGACAAAACAACAAGTTATGACAATTCCCAGTAGGTTATATCATATAACACTTTTGCAACAATGATTAGGGCATCAAGATGGACAGTAACATGCATGAAAAAGACACTAGCATGAAGAGCACTCAGAGATAAACAATTTGACATATCATACACGCAAAACGGAGCAACATGCACAAATATATGGTCCACACAAGATGTATGCATGATGCTGTTAACAGGGACTTAGCGAAAAAATAGATGAGCGTTATGTAACTATAAGACGCATGGGCGGGGAATAGAGGGAGGCTCACCATGGGCCAAGCCCAGGACGGAGGATGGAGCTAGGCCGCGGAGCTGGGCCGTGGGGAGCAACAGAGGTGGGCCGATGGAGCTGGGCTGAGGCCCACGAGGTCGTCTCCTCCTGATGCAACGATGCAGGGACGAGGTCAGCGGTGCGGGACGACGATGCATCGTGGATCCGGTGAGCGGTGGCGCTCCGGCGATAGAGGAAGCCAGGAATAGGGCGCGGGGCGGATTCGGCCGCTCCCTGTCGGGGATATACCCCGCAGTGTAACCCGGCCGGATGTTTGACCCGACCGGACTTGGTGTTTCATTGGTAACCCGCTGGGGGGTTGTCGACTCACGGATCTGGCGACTCACTGGTCCGACGACTCACGAGCCTGAAGACTCATTAGTGACCCGGCGGGTGCTTCATACGGACGACAAGGCCCAAGGTCCGAAAGGCCGGTTCACGTTTATGGTTGGCCGGCTAAGAGGAAAGCGTAAGGAATATTCCCTTACAAAGGAAGCAAGACTAGGACTTCACTTGTAATATAGTAATCCTAATCCTACTAGGACTAGTCATGTAACCCGCCCCTTCAACATATATAAGGAGGGGCAGGGCACCCCAAGAGGGAGAAGAAACAATATCTAGGGCTAGACACAAAGGGGGAGCCGGCTTATGCGGTGACTCCCTCATAAGCATAATGAGACCTAGCCACAAACATCATATAGGGTTATTACCGGATGATGTTTATCGGGGCCCAAAGCTTTCTAAACTCTTGTCTTGTGTTGCGTCTCTCGATCCCAATCAACCCCTCTCAAGCTACCACATAGATGCGTTTGCCTCATGACTAAGTCCTGACACTAAGGACATCTGCCGTGACAAATCCACGACACTCCCCGACCAGATCCGGCCGAAGGGACCCGCGGCGGAGACGGGAGCAACGGGATCCGGCGGTTGGAGCTCGACGGAGTTACAAGGTGGTGGCGGGGCGCGGTGGTGAAGGCGGTGGCGCAGGCGAGGCGTGGAGGCGGTGGCGACCGGCGATGGTCGGTGGCGAGGCGCACATGCGGTGGTTTTGGCTCGGGCGAGCGGGAGGCGCTCGGGTGCGGAGGTGGGTGATACGTCTCCATCGTATCTACTTTTTCAAGCACTTTTGCCCTTTTTTCCAAACACTTTTGCCCTTGTTTTGGACTCTAACTTGCATGATGTGAATGGAACTAACCCGGACTGACGCTGTTTTCAGCAGAATTACCATGGTGTTATTTATGTGCAGAAACAAACGTTCTCGGAATGACCTGAAACTTCACAGAGCAACTTTTTGTAAAATATAAAAAATACCTGCAAAAGATGAAGGCCAGCGGGCCCACAACCTGTCCACGAGGGTGGGGGCGTGCCCCCTACCTCGTGGGCCCCCTGGTGCCTCTCCGACTCCAACTCCAACTCTATATATTGTGTTTCGGGGAGAAAAAAATCAGAGAGAAGAATTCATCGCGTTTTATGATACGGAGCCGCCGCCAAGCCCTAAAACCTCTCGGGAGGGCTGATCTGGAGTCCATTCGGGGCTCCGAAGAGGGGAATCCGTCGCCATCGTCATCATCAACCATCCTCCATCACCAATTTCATGATGCTCACCGCCGTGCGTGAGTGATTCCATCATAGGCTTGCTGGACGGTGATGGGTTGGATGGGATCTATCATGTAATCGAGTTAGTTTTGTTAGGGTTTGATCCCTAGTATCCACTATGTTCTAGATTGATGTTGCTATGACTTTGCTATGCTTAATGATTGTCACTAGGGCCCGAGTGCCATGATTTCAGATCTGAACCTGTTATGTTTTCATCAATATATGAGTGTTCTTGATCCTATCTTGCAAGTCTATAGTCACCTATTATGTGTTATGATCCGTTAACCCCGAAGTGACAATAATCGGGATACTTACTGGTGCTGACCGTAGTTTGAGGAGTTCATGTATTCACTATGTGTTAATGCTTTGTTCCAGTACTCTATTAAAAGGAGGCCTTAATATCCCTTAGTTTCCATAAGGACCCCGCTGCCACGGGAGGGTAGGACAAAAGATGTCATGCAAGTTCTTTTCCGTAAGAACGTATGACTATATTCAGAATACATGCCTACATTATATCAATGAACGGGAGCTAGTTCTATGTCACCCTAGGTTATGACTGTTACATGATGAACCGCATCCGGCATAATTTTCCATCACCGATCCATTGCGTACGAGCTTTCCATACATTGTTTTTCGCTTATTTACTTTCCCGTTGCTATTGCTATCATCACTACAAAATACCAAAAACATTACTTTACTACCATTACCTTTTGCTACCGTTACCACTACTATCATATTACTTTGCTACTAAATACTTTGCTGCAGATACTAAGTTTCCAGGTGTGGTTGAATTAACAACTCAGCTACTAATACTTGAGAGTATTCTTTGGCTCCCCTTGTGTCGAATCAATAAATTTTGGTTGAATACTCTACCCTCGAAAACGGTTGCGATCCCCTATACTTGTGGGTTATCAAGACTATTTTCTGGCGCCATTGCCGGGGAACATAGCTCTATTCTTTGAGTCACTTGGGATTTATATCTTCTTATCATTATGAAGAACTTGAAAGATCCAAGAACCAAGATTTATCCCTCAACTACGAGGGGAGGTAAGGAACTGCCATCTAGCTCTGCACTTGATTAACCTTCTGTTTTGAGTAAGCTTGTGACACCTAAAACTACTTCTGCTATTCGTTCTGATATGTCGCATGTTATTGTTGACGCTACTTCTGCTATACATGATACTTATGATGAAACTACTTCTATGCTTGATACTACCGTGCCACTTGGTGAATTTCTTGATGAACAACTTGCTAGGGTTAGAGAGATTGAAAATATTGAATCTGATAATACTGATGAAAGTGATGATGAAGAATCACTTGTTATTCCTGAGGGTTATGTTTTTTTATCAAGAAGCCTCTTTAGCTATTTTAGCTTGCAAAGATAGATACAAACTCAAGAGGCTATTAGCTAAATGGAACAAGCAATCTCTAAATGCTAGAATGAAACCTGACCCTGCTTTTGCTACTTCACCTATTTGTGTTACCGATAAGGATTATGAATTCTCTGTTGATCCTGATATAATTACTTTGGTTGAATCTGATCCTTTTCATGGTCATGAATCTGAAACTGTTGTGGCACATCTTACTAAATTAAATGATATAGCCACCCTGTTCACGACTGATGAGAGAACTTGTTACTTTTATATCCTTAAAATATTTCTGTTCTCATTAAAGGGTGATGCTAAGATATGGTTTAATTCTCTTGATCCTGGTTGTGTGCGTAGTCCCCAGGATATGATTTATTACTTCTCTGCTAAATATTTCCCTGCTCATAAGAAACAGGCTGCGTTAAGGGATATATATAATTTTGTGCAAATTAAAGAAGAGAGTCTCCCACAAGCTTGGGGGAGGCTTGTCCAATTACTTAATGCCTTGCCTGATCATCCTCTTAAGAAAAATGAAATACTTGATATCTTTTATAATGGACTAACCGATGCTTCCAAAGATTACCTGGATAGTTGTGCTGGTTCTGTTTTCAGGGAAAGAACACCAGATGAAGCTGAAATTCTATTGAATAATATGTTGACAAATGAAAATAATTGGACACCTCCGGAGCCAATTCCTGAGCCTATTCCTAAACCAACTCCGAAGAAGAGGGGTATTCTATTTCTCAGTCCTGAAGATATGCAAGAGGCAAAGAAATATATGAAAGAAAAAGGTATTAAAGCTGAAGATGTTAAGAATTTACCTCCTATTGAAGAAATACACGGTCTTAATTTACCGCCTGTTGAAGAAACATATGATCTTGATCCATCACCTATTGAAGAAACTCATGGTCTTGATAACCCAACACAGGTAGTAAAGGTAAATTCTCTCTATAGATATGATAAAGTTGAAATCCCATTTACTAAGTTTGCTAGCCCATGCTTAGATGAGTTTGATAAATTTATGGCTAAGCAAGAAGACTTTAATGCTTATTTTGGTAGACAATTGAAATACAATTCAAACATGCTTGAACACTTGGGTGATTATATGGCTAATGTCAAAGGTGAACTTAAACTTATTAGTAAACATGCTTCTATGGTTACCACTCAAGTAGAACAAGTACTTAAAGCTCAAAATGATTTGCTCAATGAATTGAATAGTAAGGATAATGATAATGTTGTTAGAGTTATGACTAGAGGTGGTAAAATGACTCAGGAACCTTTGTATCCTGAAGGCCACCCTAAGAGAATTGAGCAACATTCTCAGAGAAATAATGTAGATGCACCTAGTCCTTCTAAAAGGAAGAAAAAGAAAAATGATAGGACTTGGCATGCTTCTAGTGAACCTATTACTGAAACACCTGAGAATCCAAATGATATTTCTATTTCTGATGCTGAAACTCAATCTGGTAATGAACCTGAAACTAGTAATAATGCTAATGATAATGTTCATGATGATGCTCAACCTAGTAATGATAATGATGTAGAAATTGAACCTGTTGTTGATCTTGATAATCCACAATCAAAGAATCAACGCTATGATAAGGAAGACTTTGTTGCTAGGAAACACGGTAAGGAAAGAGATCCTTGGGTTCAGAAACCCATGCCTTTTCCTTCCAAACCATCCAAGAAAAAGGATGATGAGGATTTTGAGCGCTTTGCTGAAATGATTAGACCTATCTTTTTGCGTATGCGATTAACTGATATGCTTAAAATGAATCCTTATGCTAAGTATATGAAATAAATTGTTACAAATAAAAGAAAGATACCGGAAGCTGAAATTTCCACCATGCTTGCTAATTATACTTTTAAGGGTGGAATACCAAAGAAACTAGGAGATCCCGGTGTACCCACTATACCATGCTCCATTAAAAGAAACTATGTTAAAACTGCTTTATGTGATCTTGGAGCCGGTGTTAGTGTTATGCCTCTCTCTTTATATCATAGACTAGATTTGAATAAGTTGACACCTACTGAAATATCTTTGCAAATGGCTGATAAATCAACTGCTATACCTGTCGGTATTTGTGAGGATGTGCCTGTTGTAGTTGCGAACGTTACTATTTTAACAGACTTTTTTATTCTTGATATTCCCGAGGACGATAGTATGTCTATTATTCTTGGAAGACCCTTTTTGAATACTGCAGGGGCTTTCATTGATTGCACTAAAGGTAATGTCACTTTTCATGTTAATGGTAATGAGCATACGGTACATTTTCCGAGGAAACAACCTCAAGTCCACAGTATCAACTCTATTGGAAAGATTCCATCGATTATATTTGGAGGTTTTGAATTTCCTCTTCCTACTATCAAGAAGAAATATGATATTCTTATTATTGGGGATGTGCATATCCCCGTTGAGGTAACATAGTGTTATTCGAAATTTCTCCGGTTCCATGTTATTCGGAATGAGTTTGTTAACAAGACTTGACCAACCTTGTTAGTGGATTCCTTTTGATGAAAAATTAATATGATTTTTTCTAGAATATTTAAGAATATTGGCACTGAAGAACACACCAGGGGGACCCACCATGTGCCCACGAGGGTGGAGGGCGCGCGCCCCCCCCTGGGGCGCCGCCCCCTGCCTCGTGGACCCCATGGGCCCCCTCCACTTATTCTTGCACCCACACACTTCTCTTCCTCCAGAAAAAATCATCCACCAACTCAAACCCGAGTTCTAGCTCATCTTGCTGCCATTTTCGATCTCCTTGCTCAAAGCTCCATTCACAAAACTGCTTTGGGGGGATTGTTCTTCGGTATGTGACTCCTCCAATGGTCCAATTAGCTTTTGTTCTAGTGGTTTATTTATTGAAATTTTTTGCTGCTTAGGTGACCCTGTTCTTGAGCTTGCATGTCAAAATTTATTGGTCCAAAAGTAGTTTTAATGCATGATATAGCCTCTAGGCACTTGTGGGAGTAGTTGCTATTAATCTTGTGAGTTTGGTTCACTTTTATTTCGAGTTACTAAAAATTTCAGAAATTTTTCAGAGGAAGAAATATGTTTAGGAAAATGTACCAAGGTGGTTCCTCAAGAAAGCAGGCACCTAGGCTCGCTATACGTGAGCCGACTATGAACTACCAAGAGAAGCTCAAGTGCGGCCTTGTGAATGGCGTCAGAGACTTTATGATCCGTGCAGGCATCAAGGAATAATTTGACACATATGTGCGTAATGCTGATCTTGAGGGCTTCGTGTCAGATAAGTGCCCGGCAATACCGATACCTAACTGATTCATTTGTGAGAAGGTTTAAATTTACATCCTCGTGCAATTCTCACACTGTCCTATTGATCTTTATGATAAATCATATACCATGGACCTAGAAGATTTTAGTACTGCTTGTAAACTCCTGCACTGGGGCAATGTTAGTGAACCTCGCAAATCTGATATAAAGACTTTCTTGCTAGAGTATTACTGGGGGAATCTAGGGAAATCACACAAGCTACCATAGGGAGCATTCATTTTCCTTCCATACATTATTTTGCTCTCTTCGTGGGTAGATGCATTAACGGTAAAGATGAGGCTTTTCACATGTGCGTTCCAGATCTTAGTGTCCTCAAGAGTGCGGTATTAGGTGATAAACAATATAACTTGGGGGCTATTGTTGCACGTAGGTTGCATCTTAATAGTTTAAGTGGAGACTTGTTTGGTGGAATTTATGCAACTCGTGTAGCTAATTTTCTTGAGATACCCATACATGAGAATGATATGGAATTGCCTCCTGCTTATCTAGATTATAATGCTATGGTTCGTCATTCAGTTGTTGAGAGGAATGATCAGTTCCTCCATACCGACTAATCTTTGACAGACGGCGCACCGTCCATGTTGCTCTCCCTGCTCCTGCTTTCTTTGACTTTCAGGCAAAAAGGAGATATGTTATAACCAGGAGAGGCGAACGAGTATGAGAGGAGGACGGAGGCAGCTCGTCCTCCAAGTTGTAGCTCGTCAGGCATAGCTGCTGCATCTCAATACGACCCCATTACAACTTTGGATATCCACCAGGCCAGCCATGGCCATAGACCAACTTAGGCCAAAAGCCCAAGCTTGGGGGAGTACGTATTTATCACCGACATTACATTCATGTTCACACACTCATTCCAGTTGTCGGTGCTCATATTTTTCATTATACTATCCATGCTAGTTTATTTTATTTTTACCTTCTTCTTGTGTGTTTGAAAAACCTTAATAAAACTCCAAAAAAATAGTTGTAGCTTTTAGCTAGTTTACTTTCCATGCTATTAGTAGTGTAATTAAAAGAAAACCCAAAAAGATTTCTCGTTCTTCTTTTGCTTGTTGGGAGCTTTCCCGTGTAAATAAGTTTTGTTTTTTTCTTTTCTTTGGGGGTCGAGAGGAGAAGACCATGATGAAGTTGAGTGGCTCTCATATGCATTATTGTTGATCTAACAAAGAGCCCATATTACCTTGTCTTCTCCTGTATTGAATGCTTGCAGATTCCAGCTTAGTCCAATGCACGTGCACTATTATTATTATCCACACCGTTCGGTCGTGCAAGTGAAAGGCAATAATGACGATATATGAGGGACTGATTGAGATGAGAGAAGCTGGTATGAACTCGACCTATCTTGTTTTTGTAAATATGATTAGTCATCCTTCCTGATTCAGCCTATTATGAATGGAACATGTTTGATGACAATTAGAGATTATAGTTGCTCATGCCATGCTTAATTAGCTAGGAGTTTATAATGGTTTACCTTATGTGCCAACATGCTATTAAAATGGTTGTGATGTGGTATGATAGGGTGGTTATCCTCCTTTGAACGATTCGAGTGGCTTGACTTGGCACATGTTCACGCATGTAGTTGAAACAAAATCAACATAGCCTCACAGATATTTATGTTCATGGTGAATTATATCCTACTCTGCTTGAACTCAGCACTACAAAAAAAGACACATCCGTGACATTTTGGGCCGAACGATTTTTTTCTGTCATACATATGACACTTCTATGACGATAATTTGACAAAACCCGGTATCATCATAGATGTGGTGGGCTCCTACTTCTATGACAAAAAATCATGACAGAAAATGGGCTTTATCGTCCTGGGCGGGCCGGAGACGCAGTTGCATGACATTCTTTGGGCCGTCCATGACGGAAAAAACCGTGGTAGAAGCGAGGGGGAGGAAAATTTCGGGGAGTTCCCGGTTACGGTGGGAGGTCGGGGGCCGAGCGATGCGCGTTTCTCTCATACACGTACGCGCGTGTGTGCGAGGTTGGCTCTAACTGAACCCGAGCGAGGCGTTGGGCTCTAACTGAACCCGAGCGATTGCACTGCAGGCTACGCGTTACTGAACCCGAGCGATCGATCGATGGCTGTTAACTGAACCCGATCGAGCGATTCCTTCGCTACTGCTGCTAACTAAAGCCAATCGATGCTGCCTCTGGGATGAACAGTGAGCGGTGGCGTTGCCTCTGGATGAACAGGACCCCGTGGTGTGGTGGAGGGCTGGATGAACAGTAGACGGTGGAGGGGTGCTGTGAGGGGTGGTTGAACAGGACCCCGTGGTGTGGAGGGCTGGATGAACAGTAGACGTGGGGGTGCCCGTGGAGGGGTGGTTGAACAGTAGCCGGTGGAGTAGCGCGCGGTGGAGGCTGGATGAACAGGAGCCCGTGGAGGCTGGAGGAGGTCGACGGTAGCCCGTGGAGGCTGGAGGAGGTCGACGGTGGAGATGAACAGTATCTCGTGGAGTCCCGTTTTGCGGTACGCCACACCCCTCCCGATGAACAGGACCCCCGTTTCGACTGTAGGAGGTCCGTTTCATCCGTTTTGCGGTACGCCACACCCCTCCCGATCAACAGGACCCCCATTTCGACCGTAGGAGGTCCGTTTCCTCCGTTTTGCAGTATGCCACACCCCTCCCGATCAACAGGACCCCCGTTTCGACCGTAGGAGGTCCGTTTCCTCCGTTTTGCGGTACGCCAGACCCCTCCCGATCAACAGGACCCCGTTCCGAACGTAGGAGGTCCGTTTCCTCCGTTGTGCGGTACGCCAGGCCTCGTTTCCATCGCCTGTTCCGTCCAAGCCCTCCCGATGAACACGACCACGCATTCCATTCCGACCCAGCCGGTTGGCTCCCACGCGTTCCGTTGCCTCCCGATGAACACGACGCATTCCGTTGCCTCCCCATGAACACGACGCATTCCGTTGCCTTCCCATGAACACGACGACGACGCTGTTTCTCTGTTCCGACCCAGCCAGTACACGAGCCCTAGTCGTACGTATGCGCGAGTAGGCGTTCGAGACCCCGCCCGTATGTACACATACGTGGCCGTATTTTCTTTCTTGCACCCTAGCAGCTTGTACGTACGTGTACACGCCACGTGCGCGCCTCTACTACGACACGTACATGCCTCTACTACGACACGTGCGCGCCATCCACCAGTATATATGTACGTACACGTTCGCGACCAGAATGACAACGCTACATACGCTTCGACCAGGTGGGTCCCGACTGTCAGGCACTTCCTTGCCTGCGAAGATGTAGCTGGTGGGTCCCAGCAGTCAGGGGGGCGAATCGTTTTTTTCTGCCCAGACGCACTTCCTTGCATGCGAAGATGTAGCTGGTGGGTCCCAACAGTCAGGGGGAAACATTTTTTCATGAAATACAGTGGCCCGTCCGATGGGTCCTAGCTGTCAGGTGGAGGAATCATTATTTTCCGCATAATAAGGAGGCACTTCCTTGCTGCGGCCGTGGACCCAGCTGTCAGCCTCTCCACGTATGGTCCATGTTTGATGGAAATCGTTCGTTGACCACGTTGACCACACCGCGCCGAGAGCACCAGGGCGGTAGACGACGGCGAGGCCTAGGACGGGGACGACGGGGAGCCGAGGAAGACGCGACAGTGGAAGCCCACGCGGAGAGGAGTATGAGGGTTCACTGGTTTGGTTGTGGTGTGAGGCTACCATCGCCGCAGGGCCTGGCCAGCGGTGGGAATAGTAGGGGGCGGTGAGGCCTCCGTGGTAGCACAGCCGTCCACGGGAGGCAGTAGCATGCAGCATGACCGGCGCTGCTTTGGGCGGCCGGAGCAAGAAGACCAGAGGTTGGAGAAGCACTACGACCGTTGGATGGACATCGTATGATCACTGGAGCTAGAATCGTTTATATTGACTAAGTTGAGAAAGCCCTCCGTCCCCGTCAACTTAGTAGGCCCACGAGTCAGCCTCCCACCAAGGTGGGTCCCAGCTAGCACGAGGGTATTCATTTTTTTGTGTGTAATACGGAGGCACTTCCGGTGGGTCCGAGCTGACAGCAGGGGGAACGTTTTTTTCGTGAAATACAGTGGCCCTCAGGTGGGTCCCAACAGTTAGGGGCAAACATTTTTTTCGCGAAATACTGGTGGGCATTTGGTGGGTCCCTGCTGTCAGGTGGAGGAATAATTATTTTCCGTGTAATAAGGAGGCACTTCCTTGTGGCTGCCGTGGACCCAGCTGTCAGCCTCTCCACGTACAGTATTCTTCCGATGGAATTCGGTCGTTGACCACATTGACCATGCCGCGCCGAGAGCACCACGGCGGTGGAGGACGGCGAGACCTAGGAAGGGGACGATGCAGAGCCGGGGAAGATGCAGCAGTGGATGCCCACGCGGAGAGGAGTACGAGGGTTCACTGGTTCGGCTACGCTGCCGTCGCCGCAGAATAACAGCGGGTGTGGGTGAGTGGAGTGGAGGGATGGCCTGGCCAGCGGTGGGAGTAGTATGGGGGCGATGAGGCCTCCGCGGCAGCACAGCCGGCCACGGGAGGCAGGAGCAGGCGGCACGACCGGCGCTGCTTTGGGTGGCTAGAGCAAGAAGACTAGAGGTTGAAGAATTACTACGGCCTTTGGATGGACATCGTATGGTCAGTCGAGCTAGAATCATGCATATTGACTAAGTTGACAAAGCCCTTCGTTCCCGTCAACTTAGTATGCACACTATACTGGGTCCCAGCTAGCAGGGGGAGTATTCATTTTTTGTGCGTAATAAGGAGGCACTTCCTTGCGTGCGTAGATATAGCTGGTGGGTCCGAGATGTCAGCAGCGGTAACGTTTTTTTCACAAAATACAGAGGCCCTTTTGGTGGGTCCCAGATGTCAGGTGGAGGAATCATTATTTTGCATGTAATAAGGAGGCATTTCCTTGCGTGCGGCCATGGACCCAGCTGTCAGCCTCTCCACGTACAGTCCACTTCAGATGCATGTCAGTCATTGACCACGTTGACCATGCCACGCCGAGAGCACCAGGGCGGTGGACGACGATGAGGCCTAGGAAGGGAACGACACGGAGGCAGGGAAGACTCGGCAGTTATTTTTGTTTCCCACACGGAGGGGAGTACGACTGTACGAGGGTTTACTGGTTCGTCTGCCATCGCCGGAGAATAACAGCAGGTGTGGGTGAGTAGAGGGATGGCTAGGCCAGCGATGGGAGTACGGTGGGGCGGTGAGGCCTGCGCGGCAGCACAGCCGGCCATGGGGAGGAGGGAGCAGGCAGTCCTGCCAGCGCCTGTTTGAGCGGCTGGAGCAGGAAGAGCAGAGATTGAAGAAGCACGACGACCGTTGGATGGACATTCAACAATATACAGACCATCTGTGGAAAGCCTCAAATCTGTGGAAAACATCATATAGCCCATCTACCATTATTTCAAATAATTTACAGCCCATTTGCTAATTCTTACGGGTTTTTTGGAGCCCATATTCTTTTTGTTAGCATTACAGCCCATATTGTGGCCATGGTTAAAAAATTATATGAAATTTTGCATATGTCGGTGCGGTCTGAACTGTTTTTAATCCCGAAATTTCAAGTCACATTCATACTGATTTTAAAAATAAATGTATATCAATATAAAATCCAATAAATTGTCCATGCATAAAAATCAATGCAATTTAAAATCTCGAAATGAAAAAAAGGTATTTGAAACTAATTGCCGGTTTGATGTGTTTTAAAAATGTACAACCCATTTCTCATTACTGATAGGCCATTTTCTCGGCCAGCCGAATGAAGCTCTCCTCATCTTGAAAGATTTGCAGCCCAATAGGCCTAATAAAGCGACTTACTTGACAAATCACAAAAAACTAGGCTAGCCATTTTCAGAAAGAAAAAAACTACTGGGTTGGTCTGTGGTAAACATAAAAGAAAAGGCTGGCTAGAGTGTCCCGCACAGCCCAGTTGACACCCTGCTTCCGCCTCAAAAACAAAATTAGATAAATGCCACTCCAATTATGGTGATTCATAAAAATGCCACTGCAATTTCCAAACTTTGAAAGATGCCACTACAATTTTTCCAAACTTTTAAAAACGCCACTACAGTTTGCAAACTTTGAAAAACGCCACTCTAAACTTCGAAAAATGCCACTAGAAATGGCATGAAATGGCATTTTTCAAAGTTTGGAAATTGCAGTGGCATTTCTCGGATACACCAGATTTGGAGTGACATTTATCAAATTAACCCAAAACAAAAATAACTGGGCGAGCTGCTGGGTCCCTGGTGTCAGCCGCTCGTTGTGCAATTCTCTCGTTTATTGACTATGTTGACAATGGCATGGGACCCAGATGTCAGAAATCCACTAGGAGGAGCCATTTTTATTGGCTTGAAGTAAGGAGGCACTTTCTTGCGTACTGCCATGACCTTGGCGGGTCCCTGCTGTCATCCTCTCCACGTACAATCATCTCCTGATTGTGTACGTGTCAACTTGCTAGGCCCACAAGTCAGCCTCTAAACCCGTGGAGGACAAATACAACCCATTAAAAAAAATAATAGCCCATTCCATATGTTCAAACGGAAAGTTCAACATTCAGAGCAAAGTAACAGGTCTGATCCACATATAGAGTACTGAACTTCCACGTTGACAACCATCATAGCCAAGTTAACTATCTACTCCCACTAATACTCTAGTAGCGTACACGTACTAACTTACTCTTAGCTAACTAGACGATGCCGTCCGCCATCTGTGGTACACGCTAAACGCCGGCACCGGTGTCGTGGGCCTCGCCTCAGGCTTGCAAGAGGTGCGATAGGGCGCGTTGCTCGTGCGTGTTGGCCCTTTCCATGCCGGCGTGGTCCACCGAAGCCTCGGCTTCCAAGCGGGAAACCCACTTGACGAGCTGGTAGTAAAAATCGGTGTTGCGAATGTGTGCGTGCCCGACAGCCTCCAGGGCTATTTTCCGGGCGCCGGCCTCCATGTAGTGGGCCCAGTTGTGGGCGCTCTGCTCGCGACTCAGAGCGTCGGTGCGCTGCTGCTCCATGTCCCGCTGGCGGCGCAAATCGGCGATACGCCGCTCCTCCGCCAGGCGGTCGCGCTCCAACAACTCCTGCTCCTCCGCCATGCGGTCGCGCTCCAACAACTCCTCGATCTCTGCATTGCCATCTAAAGACAGATAGAATGCCTCCTCCCTCTGTCTGCCTCTTGGTGAAAACCAGAACACTAGTTCTGGTGGTGACCGCCTCCGGCATTGCCTACCACGGACGGTCGGGGGCATGGCGGATGTGGCGAGCGACGTCGGGCCGGTGGGGGCTTATGAGGATATGGCGAATTGGGTCACGGTGGCAGCAGAGAAGGCCGGGAAGCAGTACTTATAGGCAGAAGGTAGCGCGACGGTCATCGGAATTCAATGCATAATGGCTTAGCGCGCCAGCTCGCCGTGGAAAACTAGAGAAACTGAAATTATGACTGTGCTGTCCCGTCCCGTTTGGGTCGCACGCCGGCATGGCGGTCAAACAAGTGCACTCGAATCATCTCCCTCCTTGTCAATAATGATTCCACGGATTTAAAACGCTCGCAACAATTCAAGTGTATCTTTTTAGCATCAGTTAGCTGCCCTAATTACGGCCGGCTGCATGCAGGCACTCAGAATCACTCGCAGGTAGTACGCGAAGCAGCATGCAACGAGTCGCAGCCGAGGGCACGCATGCAGCCACTTAAATCGCTGGAACTAATTAGGCTTAAACTTCTGCATGCCGTTAATTATTGGCATGCCTTGGTCTTGCTGCTTTGCTCACGGAATTAATTAGGCTTAAACTTCTTCAGAGGTAAGCATTTTTATCCGTGTAGGATCGATAGTGTAGCTTGTCAGTTTCTTCAGAGGTAGGCATTTTTATTCAAAAAACTGCCACTTCGCATCTTGCGTCACAAATAAAACTACCAGGAGCGCATTTGTAGGCTAGCTAGTGATCGATCAGTAACTTGTAAACACTGAGCGAACAGAAATAAGTAACTGTTAATGCATCTCAATGATTCACATATCATATACAGATATGTAGCTCCAAAAGCAAAGATCAGCCACTTCGGATCTTGCGTCGCAACTAAAACTAACTAGTACGATTCCCATACATAAGATCAACATGTTAATGCATCTCAATGATTCACAGATCATATACAAATATGTAGCTCCAAAAGCAAAGATCTAGAAAAAACATTTGTTCTTCCTACTAACATGGATGCTTCTCTTGGCCAACATTCAGTACAGACTGAAAGACAAATTTGTTTGTGAAGTCTACAATTCCTCTTGCAAATGTAAGTGGTTTCACCAACAGCTGGAACCATGAGAATGAACCACACATGATGGAGGAACATCCACTTCAATATGATTTGGTCTTCTCTCGATCACACCGCGAGACTATTTTCGGAATACAAACTTTAACTTAGGCAAAATGATGCCCATTGTATAATCAGACCAAAGCAATGAAGCACCTAGTGTTGGCCAATATATAGTACATCACTACTTTTCTGCAGTCCATGAAGTGACTATCCAATCTTTCTGTGTCTATTTTCAAATGGCACTGCATGCAGTGACTATACTATTCTCTTGTGCAGTTCAACCAAAATTGCGGACACATTGTTTGTTTGCCAAATAGCAACGGGCAGACATCTCTGTCTGCACAAATATCAAGCAGCTAGGAAACATATACCACACATTGTATTTTCGGTTTAAACATGTCTCTTCCACTTAGCATCTGTCATGTTCTACACTGGACAATCTAATACAGTTATGTTTTGCCTTGGACAATTTCATACTGAATTGACTTGCTGGTTCAGAGCAAAAATATAGATCCTATTCTTCATCAGACCAAGGATATCCATGTCCGCAGTGATGGAAGAGGTGAAATCGATACATCCGAAATTGAGCATCCAATCATTGAATCCTGTCCTGCACCTCCAATGTAGGTCTACCCTGCCAATAAATTCACATGCAAACCACTAGTATTACTATCTAGTGACAGTACAAAAAGAGTAGCAGGATAGTAGCAAACCATGTACCTTCGTAATGAACAGCTCATAGTGCCACCAATTGGATATAAAGGTTTGGAAAAAACATGCTCCTAATGTTGAACCAGTTGGACTTTTTGTGCAGTTCCACTAAAATCGAGCATCCCTGTTTGCATAGATATTGAAAGTGTGATTACTCTAAAAGTGGCACTAGTTGAAGCATGGACTCACAAATATAAGCATTCCAATTTCTTAATGGGAAAAGGTAACAAGACTGTTTCTAACCACCTGTTTGAAGGAATAAATAAAGCACCAGCGGCTGATGTCAGGAAGGCATACATAATTTTTTCTGAAAAACCGAGCCATTCCTGACCTTTCCTCTTCTTTTAAGCAAATTTTGTGCAGTTCTACTAAAATAAAATGCCATAACCGCCTTGACAATTCAGTGACACTATACAAAAGGAAATGACTTAACATTACATCATGATGTCAGGTATGTAGTCGACATGCATTAGAGACAAAGATACAGACCTCCTCCGATAACATAATGAACATTAATTTTAACAAAGGTGTGACCAGCTTTACCGGGATAATTTGAGTGAACTCTACACCCTTTGTTCCTTAATATAAGACGTTTTCGCGGTTGAATTTAAAGTACCCAAACGTCTAGTATTTAGAAAAACAGGTAGTAGTTTTCTTGAGCACATATCTGGGAAAGCTTGCCACACTTTATTTATGTCCATACGCTAATGCAACACCATTCGAATACCTAAAATATACACTAATACAGTGGCTAGTCCAACAGTAGAGTAGTTAGTTTATTACAGGGTACAGTACAATAGTTTTACTGAACAGATTTCAATAAACTCTAGCACTGGAAGGTTTCTATAAGAATTAACAATACAAAATGTAAAGGTAACAAGTTTCAGCATTGGTATACTAGTTGTGCATGAGCATTAAACCAAATACAAAAGTCTGAAGGTAACTAGCATTATTAACTAATGATAGTATAAAAAAATTGCAAACCATTTACCTCCAAGGTAAATATCATTTCGAACTTGGGGGGACCTTAAAAATTGCTATCCAATCTTGATAATCGATCAAACATAAAAACTTGATCGAACGAATCAAGAGAACAGCCGGAGGAGGAGGTGCCCACTCTTGACCTTTCCTCTTGTCTTCATAATTGTCTGTGCAGTTTAACCAAAATAAAATGACATCAACTCCTTGGCATTTTGGTGACACTGTACAAAAAAATTAACTTATCTCATGAAAGTGAGGTATGTAATCTATAAGCATTAACAGTGCAAAAATCTGAAGGTAGTAACAAGTTTCATCATTGGTATACTGGCTGTGCAACAACATTAGAATGCCTTAGCTGAAAAATCTTTAATACATCCACAGTCAACAGCTAACCCTGAAATAATCTAGTGACATTAAATGGCATTGCGTAAATTTATCGGTGGCATTAGACTGAGAGCGGCATTAGTTGAATGTGGCATCACTTTAGCAGTAGCATTGCTTGACTTGACTGCTGGCGTTATACTAACTGCAAAAAAGTGGAAATAAGAGCATGGGAGGCCCATTCGTACAGTGGGCGCACCAGTACGATGTACCTCCATGGACGCAGAGTGGTGAGGGAGGTATGGTTACCCAGAGCAACAAATATCCAGGCAGCATATGTGGATTACGTCCCATTTTTGTTCTCTTTAGCCACCTTTTTCCTATGCGAGGACAACAAACTGATCGACCTGGTCATTCTCTATTGCGTTGTCATGCCTTTCTACCCTTCTTCAACCATGAGACACGAGACTCGTTCCTTAGCTACTGATTTTCCCCTGTTCAACCTAGATGCGGGTTCGATGCCTACTCTCTTGGACAGTACAGTCTCCCTTCCTTTCCTTATTCAACCCAGACATGGATTAGTCTGCATGAAGTAGGGTTTCCTTTAATAGTGCAAATTATGGTTTTCGTCTGTGTGGCCAGCAGAGCAGAGGATAGCAAATTGGGAAGATGGTGGAGTGGAAAAAGATCCACATGCAACGACGTGGCAGATGGGGCAAGAGAACAAGGTTATGGTTCGAAAAGAGGTAGCATACCTGAGGGTCGGCGGGAAGTGGCTTCGCTCGTGGTCGTCGTCCTCCACACACACTACGACAGCGAGCTTGGGGACAGAGGGCCTCCCGCACGGGCGCTAGGTCTGAGAGGACGGCCTTGTCGTTGGTGCGTGACCTCGCTCGTCGACGACGAGTGCGTCAATGCTGCACGTCCTTTTCTTCCCCGACGGATCTGTGACCCCCGGTGAGGAGGGAGAGAGGGCCCGTCTTTTTTAGATCTGGAGAGAGGGTGGTAGTGTGAGAAGCAAGTGGGCAGCCCTTAGCAAGAAAGTGCTCAAGCTCCAACCTATATATCTTTTTTATACTACTAGTACTGGAGGTGGAGTAGTGGTAGAGTATTTTATATTTTCTCTGCGTATAGTACCAGTTAGTCGTGCTTCAAAACTGATCGGCATGCCATTAAAAAAATAAAGGTCAATAACTAATGCGTCACCTCGGGCCAACGCGGTCAGATCGCATTTTGCACGAGAAATTACACACCATGTTTCGTTGACATGTGGTCCCGTTCCAACATATCAGTGAGACGACGACGAGTAGTAGGAGTATTTCTGAACGGACGTGTAGGCCGGGGCACCTCTTCGAGAACTGTGGCAAACTCGCAACCGTCCACCGACTCTTCGCCTTTCCCTCTCGATTTGGAACTGCTATCACATGCTCTTCCTCTCCCTCCTCCATTTTCCTTCAGCCCTTCACCCTTTCTTCTGCCATTGTTCGATCGTCTTCTCTATGGAGGGAACAGGCCGGAAACGACCCCGTTAATCTTGCCCCGATCCGAAAGATGACATGGTGGAGGAACTCATTGATCGGTGCGACGTCATCACCTCGGCTAGCATGGCAGGTTCGTTCAAGCCCATTCTTGACTGAACTAATAACATCATTACAAAGAACCCAAGAGTCAAGGAGCGGTTTGATCTCCCCTAACTTCTTCGCCATGACCCTGATGACTGGCGCCGGCACGAAGGAGGCCTCGCCATATGCCAGTTGATGCCGCTTGATAATGATATGTATGATGTTAAGATGCCATCGCTTGAGGGCAAGGCTTGGGCGGGCGCAAATGGAGATTGGGTTGTTTACATTGGGTCCAACTGTGAGTGGGAACTTGTGAATGTGTACACTCGTGACCGGGTTCCACTTCCAAAAATCTCAGCAGACTGCCCAGAGGTTGAGCACACCGGTATTGTACGCACGTTCAAATACGATCATGGTGACTGTCTTCTACGTAAGATAGCAATTTGTTGAGTTCCCAACTGCTCTTGGAATTACAACAACTATCAAGTTGTTGCTATCTTCGACAAGCTTGTTGCCGTCCTTGGTGGTTCGACTCGATGGATATTGCTCAAAAATCAGTTTTTGTACACGGATGAGTACTGTGATGCAATTCAATACGAGGGCCTTGTGTTTGCTGCCACCACTTGTGGCACTGTTTTTGCTTGGGATCCTCGTAGTTTTGCTACGTTTGTCTTCCATCGTAATTATAATTGTTTCATCCACATGCATGCGGGTTAGCAAGTTTCCCTTTACTAATTAACCTTCTTGTGTTTCCAAGATCCTATGAACATCCCACCACCAATACTTGAAAATTTTTATAACCAAGGGGGGATGACAATGGTGATGATCACGAGCATGAGGAAGAGCAGCGCCCATATACTCTATGGCGCCTGGCAACTAATTCCGATGGATCACCTCTTCTTGTGTGTATACAACCCACTGATGATGTTACTACTAAGGAAGCAGGTGTAGTCTCCCATGGTCGCACTCTCTGGACCTATTCCAACACCCGTTGCATGGTATTCGGGATGGATACTAGTGTGCTAGCGCCAACTCCTTCTCGCTAGTACAGAATTGATAGTCTTGGAGAAAACTCGCTCTTCCTTGGACAAAACTATCCGATGATGGTGAAAGGCGATCCAACTGCTGTTGACACAACGTTACTAGTACCATTTATGAGAAGCAACTATGTCTATACCTGGACATTTGGGTGGTTCCCTACCCTGGTACTGATATAGTAGGCCGCTTCAGCCTGGATGATCAGTCCCGCATTGGTTTCTAGATCGACAATCGATGGCCCATCCCAGAGAATCACTTGTGGTTCAAAGCAAGCGTTTCCAACGCCGAGGAATGGTTGAGTCGAAGTTCATTTCATTGCTTGTTATTTGTTGTGTGGTGAAAACTTTAGTATTTATAATGTATCCTCGTTGTCGATGTGGGTTGATGACCTGTTGTATGTAATAAAATGATATGCCTGTGATAAACTTACTAAATTTATGAATGTCTTTCGAGTCGCTTCTCTGAGTGAGTGGTGCGACGAGGCAAAAAAATATTTTCTGAATACATAATTGTACGTGCATTGCAACAGGTTATCGGATGAGGCCAATCAACAATAGTAGTACACTATTTGTACTAGCTTCACATGCTTCGCGCGCCGGGCGGGTGTTTTTACTGTAGCCATATGTTAATGTGTTTGTTGTACGTAACCAGCACCTCGAATCCTCGATACTAGTACTATATAGTAGGAGTAAGTAGTAGGAGTAGTAGGGTGGCATGGGCCAGAACAAGCATTCATGTCCAGGAGTACGACACACGCCACCACCACGACATCCATCTGACACCATATTATTTCTTAGAGTCTGTGCTAGAGCAATCTCTTCAACCTCGTCGTTTCTCTAACTTCAGCCATCACGCGGCGGGCGAGGTGGGGGTTTGCCGATAGTCGGTTTCCTTAACTGCGGTCCCACTTGTAAGGCCAACTCCAACGCACGACCCCAAATGGACCTCCGTTTTGCACGAACTCCAACGATAATTTTGACTAGAAAAGCAAGACCAAAGAAAACAAGAACCACAAGAATACATTTTACTACTCCTGTAAGTTGGATTAGTGCCTTCTCGATGCATTCATTGTTGATCTGCGGAGTCTCGATCTTGCGTGCTTCTTTCTTCTTCGAGTTTAAAGAAGTAGACGTTGCTTCCTCGCATCTAGTCTCATGTCTAGCCTCTATTTCTAGTAGGAGTATCAACAAGTGCACTAATCTCATCTCTAGCCTCTGTGCTAGCTAAAAGTGATAGAACATCTACTAAATTGCGCTCTATCAATATATG
Source organism: Triticum urartu (assembly GCF_003073215.2). NCBI lineage: Eukaryota > Viridiplantae > Streptophyta > Magnoliopsida > Poales > Poaceae > Triticum > Triticum urartu. The sequence goes on along the minus strand of NC_053022.1, from coordinate 418,199,189 downwards.
GATGTACTCTTCTTCCCAATACAAAAACTTGCATCCATTCTACTCCCTCCGTTGCACAATACATGCCTTCTATTTGTCAAAATATATATGTATCTAGACATGTTTTAGTATATAGGTACATCCATTTTTGGACAAATGGAAGTCAAGTATTTTGGAACGGAGGGAGTACACAATAAAATTTTTAAGTTAGCACAACTAGTCTAATCCGAGAGCACAACCGAAGATTTGGTCGGGTTCTTCCTCCTTTTGCCGACACGTGGGACATCCAGCATCCAGGTCGTGTCATGAAAGAAAATAGAGTGGTAGTTGAAGCCACAAAATGTGCATCTTGGGTTAAACTGTAAATAGAATCTTACTACTCTTGAGTAACTCCAAAAGCGGCCACCGAAGATCTTTATTGGATTTTTTTTCATCACCAGCATGTTGAGGTGAAAGATGTGCAGGTTCAGTGGGTCCTCTTGCATTTTCACTGACATGTGGGGCGGCATGTGAGCAAACAGACGATGGGCTCCGCGCGTCCGCTGGCTGGCTGAGAAGGGAGATAGAGGAGGGCTGAGCACGGACTGCAGGAAATTTGTTCTACGTACCTCGATATAGGCTCGATATAGTGGGGTGGCATGGGCCATAACTAGCATTCACGTCTAGTAGTATGGCACATGCCACCCACACGAGTCCCATCCGACACCAATTTTCTTGGAGTCCGTTCTACATCCATCTCTTCTCCCTCCTGTTTTCTCAGCCATCGCGCGGTGGGCGGGGTGGGGGTTTGCCGATAGTCGGTTTGCTCAACTGCGGTCCCACTTGTAAGTGAAAATGCAACACCGCACGCATTCTCGCTTGAGCGGCGTGCCGGACCAACCATGTGGGGGTGCGACACGAACACGGCAGGCTTTTCCTTTTGAACACGTAACTTGTAAAATTTGGTTCTGCTCCATGGGGTGACCGATAGATAGAAAATAACGATTTTGGCTAGAGTAATGAGAAGTTTGGTTCTGGCGCAGTTCATGCATGGGGTACATACGAAAATTATGAAGTTGATGCGAAAGGTAAGATAATTACTGTAGTATCATATACTACTACATGGATTTGATGGAAAGATTAAAATACATACGAATCCATCAACGACATCCTCACGCCCTAGTGCGCCGGGTCACCAATCGACGTGTGAGGAGCAGTGGCGTTGGCGGCGAGCTCAACGTGCTTCTGAACAGTGCCATCCAAGGTTGCCCTGCGGTCCAAGAAGGCCAGCGTCCTATCGTCCTCCTCTTGCATGTAGTAGTCCTTGTGGACGATTTGCGCGTAGACGTGGGTGATTATGTCGATGGTGTCTTGCTGCGCCAGGCACTGCGCGGCGAGCGCGACCTTGAGGTGGACATTCTCCGACGCGATGGCGGGTAGTCGTAGGGCCACCAGTGCGTCGAAGAGGTTGTCACCATAGTGGCCGTTGAGGGTGGTGGGCATCGCAGAGCCTGGGCGTGTCAGCTGGAGGCTTACGTCAAAGTCGTCCGCAAGCTTTTTGACGACGGTGAACTTGTCAAGGAAACCGACGAGGACCTCGTCGAACAAGGAGACGAAGCTGTCATCCAAGCGGCCCCTCACCCTGGCGGCCTCAAGCAATACTACTTGGAGACGTTCCTCGGTGCCGGGCCGCAGGCCGGCGTCGTGGACCATCTGGCACAGCCGGCTGATGCTCACGCTCATCGCCTCCATGGGTCTAGCTTAGCTTCTAGTCAACTAATCTTGCGATTCGAGTGATCACTCTTGCCCTTGGTTAGCATGCGTAGGTGCGTAGGATTTCGTACTACTCCTCGGCCCTCTACTGCACCTGCCTTTGGCTGTATGATAGGTGGGCCAGCCACCCCCTGGGCCCACGTGTCATTCACCCAAAGGCAGTTGCCGTAAGTCAATGAAGCTGCGTCCCCCTCCGTGCCGGTGCAGTATAGTCATCTCACTGAACCTCTAGTTGGGGCCAAATGAGAGAAGTTTGAAGTTTACTGGTTTATTGGTCCCCTTTGCATTTTGCGCCAAGTGTTGACCTTTGATTTAACTAATAAAATTTTAATGCATGTAAACAAAAATGTTGTGTAAGTCACCTTACGAGAACCAAATAATCCCAAAATACTTAGGCACGATGCATTTACTCCCTCCTTGTTTCTTATTTCGTGACATATCAACCAATGAGAGATGTGGGCCGTGCATGCTTTCAATGACTTGAGACTACCAAACATGACATGCAATGTTTAGTTCATTGCATGTAATCCTATTAGTACTCTACTCCCTCCGTTCCTAAATACTTGTCTTTCTAGGCATTTCAATAAGTGACTACATACGGAGCAAAATGAGTGAATCTACACTCTAAAATATGTCTACATACATCCGTATGTAGTAGTCATTTGAAATGTCTAGAAATACAAATATTTAGGAATGTAGGGAGTAGTTAGCAAAAAACATTAAGTTCTCTCGCCGATAGGAATAAAACACCAGTATTTATTTACAGAGGGAGTAGAACATTTTTTGGACATGCATTACTAGATATTGCTAGTCAAATACTAAAATCCAGATGGACGTGGTAGTACTCCTAAATCCAGACGGTGGTGCTACTAGTACTAGTAGTAGTACTACCAATGTAGTAGTAGGAGTACTAGCACTGTACTACCCGTTGGTCAAATTATTATGTGCTGCTCCTCATGTGAAGTGACAAGACCCTGCGCCGGAGATGACACCTGAGTATAGGTGACGTGTTCGGCATACCATAGTTAGCCTCACTGTCTGCAGTCACTATCATCATGGCTGTAGAGCTAGCCTGCTTACAACTAGCCCTGTTCGACATAATTTCCCGTGTGTAGATGCCCGTGCATTGCACAGAACACCAAGATTGGGGGTGGATGCTCCGACAGCGGCCATCGCGCCAGATTTTTCCACGGCCTTCTAGATGTGATGGGGAGGAGATAAGGCTGATTGTGAGAGACAAGGAGTTGTTTGTAAATAGGTAACAAGTGCGGGCATCTTTTTGCAAAAAAGGAGAAGCTTGGTTTGTATGCGTCAGATTAGATCCGACGGCTATTGGTGAAAGATGGGAGGCACAACATCATCACCAAACTTAGGACCTTTTTGATTCGCAGGATTTTGAAAATGCAGGAATAGGACACGACAATATTACAAGTTTCAAACTGATATTACAAATGTTAGGAGTCATGCTGCACCTACGAAGAGGGAATTACTAGGAAGTTTACGTAAGAACTTTCGTTACTTTAGGTGGATGCAGCATTATCGTACAAACTAAAATCCACCACCATGATAAGTCACTAATGGGAAAATAAGTTTTCGAGTCTCTGGCACTTGATGTTTCAAAAACAAATTCAGCTTCTGCGGAGGCTTTGTCATTTAGGCTTAGACGCTTGCAGTGATCAGCACGCCATTCATTGTTGCGCCAGAGAACGCCAAACCTCATTACCTTGAGCACACTTGCCTCCAGAACAAAGAACCTGGCCAATTTAATCTCAGATGTGCTGCCTCGGTAGTCCATCAAATCAATTTCTATAAGATGGAGATCAAGGCATTCGATGAGATTGTTATAGTGCAGCACATTTTTCACTTTTGGGTCTTTCTTTATCTGCAAAAGAAGAGAACATATTAGAGCAGCTGGCTGCATAAGATTGCCGTGTCATCAAGAGGTACCAATATCATTCGCTCATACGATAGGGTTGGCTGGCTAATGATATTTTTTCACTCTCTCTCTCTCTCTCTCTCTCTCTCTCTCTCTCTTTCTGTTTCCTCTCATTTAACTAGGAGCACGTGAAGAGCTTGGGCATTTGTTGCCTTCCACTATGTGGCCGATGCCATATTTCGCAGAAGTATGCCACATAATATGCATCGATGTCAAATCAAAAGATTTTGGCACCGCTCTCGCGATGTGAGAGAGTTGGCACCGCTGTGCACACAGACCCACATGTATAAACAAATCAATCAAACCAACTACACCAGCCTCTCACTCTCCCAAACAAGTGTTTTTTTATTGCCTCAGTCCTCTCTCTCTCCCACGCAGTGTTTTTTCATTGCGTGAGTTAATTTGGCACCGGAGCAAAGTAGGTGATCCAGATTGGGGCACCAGGTGAGCAATGGAGGGGCATCGATGCCAAATGCATCACAAGTGAATTTGGCACATGTTTTGGCCTACATAGCCCACTTTTGTACTCCCTCCGTCCCAAAATTCGTGTCTTAAATTTGTCTAAATACGGATGTATCTAGTTACATTTTAGTGTTAGATACGTCCGTATCTAAACAAATGTAAGACAAAAAAATTGGGACGGAGGGAATACTACCTCGTATTTAGTATAAAATTTTGACCATAGATTTACCTAAGAAAATGCCAATGCATGTCACTAAAAATTACACCATTTGAAATTATGTTCAAATACGAATCCAACGATATTGTTCTTAGTGACATGCATTAACATTTTGTCAGTTAAATCTATGGTCACATTTTGATACTACAAAATTGGAAGAGTAAACCAGGACGGAGGTATTACTTGCTCTTAGGGTAACCATAGAGTTACTGGAGTAGTCTAAGTTACTTTCCACTATGACTAGCCTAGGCTACTATAGTAGTACAGCATAAAAACGATGCAGGTGATCACGTGAGAAAAAAAATACTAAAAACAGTTCTTTCGGTGCAGTGCGTAGATGCAGTTTTGAACACTACACTTTTCATCGTAATTTGGGAAAATTACGAAAAAATTGAGCTACGTTGTGATTACCGTTTACTTATAGGAAAGAAGTTTCACCTCGATGAGTAGCTTCTCCGTGCACGGAAAGCATGTAAGGAATCCAACAACTCGATCCAGATTGGGGCCGATAGGTTTTAGTGCTAAGATCTTCACTGTGCGCATGGACTGGGTCAAGCTTGTGGGAATCATTTTCTGGAAGACGGTCGTAAATACATCAAGAAGAAATTTAAAAATGTGAATTTCAAGAAGACGGAGAAGAAGATGAGTGCTGTACCTGAAAGATTATGGATCCAATAAAGAGTTCGGAGAATTTGGTAGACGAGTACACCAACGCTGTCAATTTCGGTGCGTCAATGACCCTGATTTTTGTTGGACCTTCTAGATCCGATACAAGCAATCTCTCAAGGAAAGGCACATTCTCAATAACCATAATGTGGAACAGCTGGAGTGATCTCTTCCCAATTGATGTCTTATTGCGGGGCCAGCAAGACACATAAATCCATCGGAGATTCATCGAGGCGATGTGGAGGCTAATGAACCCGTGGATCTGCTCAAGACAAAGGTACTCGAGTGCAGTACAGCTGCGAAGCAGGTGCTCCATAGCCTTCTTTGAGATGACAATGTCGAAGAGGTCGAGCTGCTTGAGTTGAGGGAGAAGAAGGGCGGGCGCAGCATTAATCTGGGGAAGACAGCAGGAGCTGAAGCTAGCACGACGCAGCATTGGCATGAGGCAGAGCACGGACGGCGGCAGAGAGCGACATCGTCCAGCTTCGAAGCTGAGCTCCTCGAGCTGATCTAGGGCGGGGGATAAGAACCACTCGTCGAACTTGGGTTGTACCTTGCAGTTGGTACTGAACATGCGGATGTCAAGGCGTCTGGCTGGCCCAGGGTGCGATGAAAGGATCTTGGAGACTGTGGCCATGCGTTTGCAATCCCCGTCGCAGAGGCAGCTGTCGATGGTGAGGTTGAGGGGGACGCAGCGCCAGAGGGGGCGCCACCGCCAGGAGAGCAGGGCAGTCCGCACGGCAGATTTGGTGGGGAGGAGGCTGATGATGACGAGTAGCATGTCATCGGGGAGGCTGCTGATGAAGTCCAGGCTCGCCGGATGCGGTTTTGGCTCGAGCTGCCTCCGCTTGTTGGCTGCCTCGCCGTCCATCTCAACCGACGGCGACGCCGGTGTACACGTGTGCTGGTGTGTGTTGTGTGCTGGGTGTGCGCGAGTGCGTCCTTCTGTGCATGCCTCCGCGCAGTGGTGAATTGTGCGCGAGTGCGTTCTTCGCGCGCAAGAAGTTTGTCCTCAATGCGCCCTCAATTTACTAGCGTGTGGGGTGCTACCCCGAGTGGTTTCAACTTTGTTTACTTCACCGCGTGTCAGATGGGCCTCTAGTTTACTTATTTTCACCCACTGCTACATGGGCCAGCACACGAAGATACAGAACATGAGCTCACAAGGCAGCATGTGGATTGGTTGACCGGTCAACTAAACAACATACGGAGCTATACGCTGACACAGTGAGCGTATAATCCGCCAGTATAGAGAGTTCGAGTGAGAGTGGAGGCCCGTGAGAGATAGCAGAGAGAGAGAGAAAGAGCTACTCCCTCCATTCGATAATGTAGTTCCAACATTTTTTTAAGTCAAAATTTTGAAACTTTGACCAAATTTATAAAGAAATTACTTATATCTACAATACCAAAGACAAATGATAGTATGAAGTAAGTACATGTTGTGATGAATCTAATGATCATTCCAGATGTAAATGTTTTTCTCCACATAGACTTGGTCAAACTTTTCTGAGGTTTTACTTTTCAAAACATCCATATGCTTATGGACGTGACAGAGTCCCTAACTAGAGAGAGAGAGAGTGAAAAAGTGTGTGCGCGTGTGTGAAAGAGACATGGACAACACACGATAAAAGTAGAGAAAAAGCATGCGTGTCTTATGCAAACATATCACACATGTATCTTCAACAATGGAGGCAAGGTGAGGAGATAGTGTGTGGTTGTTTGGAACCGAGAGAGAAAGACCCCTAGCACGTGGCCAAGAGGGGTCTGACAAACAAGGGAGAGAGGTCGAGAGAGACTTACGGAGAAAATGCGGACATGGGGAGGAGAGAGTGTATGTTTGTCATAGAGAGATCCCCTGGAGATCGTGATGGGACTACATGGGTGGGAGATCGAGTGACAAGGTGTGTGCGCGATAGAAGATGCCCCGAGAGATATCGAGATAGACGTATGGATGGAAGGAGACAATACGTGTGTTCCTGATGGCTAGTAAGAGATAATCATACTTAGGAGGGGGGGGGAGTGCTTGCGCCTATGATGGAGTGAGGGATTATGGTACTTAGGGGGGTGCTGTCACATGGAGAGAGAACAAGGGCGGAGAGTGTTGGATGGGTCTATATGTATAGCGCGAGCGAGAAATGTGTATATGTGAACCAGGGAGATATAAGGCCAGTTTGGCTTGCGTCCTGAGCATCTTTTGCCTGGCCTGGGGTTGTGGCTGGATTTCATGCACGCTTGTTTGGTTGCTACCCTGTGAAAAAGAAAGCCCGCCTGGCCTAGGTTCCCTTGCACTTTAATTAGCCTGACTGACCTCCAGACATTGCAAGTAGCCTGGCCCAGGCGACCGATTTTGAACGCCTGGCCGTGCCTGGTCGTGTGGCCACGAGGCTAACAGCAACATGGATGGATATTAGCATTAAATAATTGATGCATGGATTGATTGCTGGGACGTTGATGCTTTGCCTGGCCCAGGCATGAACCAAACGCTTCAGCACCACACAAGCCTGGGCAGGCAGAAATAGTTTACATCTCACGTCCACACCTGGTAGTACCTACCATCAAGGCATGAGGGTCAGTTCACGAACCAAACTGACCAATAAAGTTTAAGAGAGATTGAGGAGCCCCGATAAGGCTGAGTGGTGTGTCAGATAGCTGAGAGGGGGAAAGAGATATTCCATCTGGTCGATAATGCAGTGCATGTAAATTTTTTAGAAGTCAAACTTTGGAAACTTTGATCAGGTTGACGCAAATGTTATTTATATCTACAATACCAAAGATACATCATACAAAACTACATCTCATGGTGAATCTAATGGTATATGTTTGCCGTACTAGATGTAATTCTTTTTCTCCATGTACATAGTCAAACTTTGTGATGTTTGACTTTTCAATAAATCTATATGCTATGGACCGAGGAGATTGCCTCAGTCGAGACAGATCAAGTGCGTGTGAAGGAGAATGAGTAAGTGTGCAAAAAAAGAGTATGTGTGTGAAAGAGAAAGTGACAACAAACGATAAATTAGAGAGTGTGTGTTTTTTCATTTCTTATGCGAACATATCACGCATGCATCTCCGAGATGGAAAAGCGAGGCAAGGAGATACACGAAGATAGCTAGTGTGTGACTGTTTGCAATGGAGAGATACACCCCTGTAGCACATGTCCAATAGAGGTCTGGCCAACAAGGAACAATGGTCGAGAGGGACACATGGATGGCATGGACGCATAGGGAGGGAGAGAGGGTGTGTTTGTGATAGAGAGATCCCGTCAAGATCGTGAGGGGACTATATGGGTGGGAGATCGAGGGAGTGCGTGCGTGATGGAAAGATGCCCCGAGAGAAATTGAGATAGACCATGCACATGTTTGTGATGGAGACTAAGATTAGCTAGTCATATACATATAGGGGGACTGCGTGTGCCTACAATTGAGTGAGAGACCATCATACTTGGCTAGCTGGGCATGAGATTGTGTGTGTGCGTGTGTGAGATAGAGAGAGAACGAGGGGGAGAGATAGAGTTTTACATGGGCCTATCGAGTGCGAGTGAGATATGCATGTGTATGTGTGACCCAGGTGGATGGAGAGTTTGAGAGAGGGGGGGGGAAGAGCTCCGAGACGACATAGTGGTGCGTGAGAGAGTTACGGGCAAAGAGCCAAGGAATTTGTGTGCGTACGATGAGTGCACCCAAGATATCTAGCTTGGACTAGCTAGAGTATCATACATAGTGTGCGAGAGAGACCTATAGATGGTGTATATATGCATGCGAACTAGAAAGACCCCCCCCACACACAAAGAGAGAGAGAGAGATGGAGAGAAAGGGAGAGGGACCAACAAGGTTTTTGTGTCGGATGCGTGCGACAGAATTGAAGATTGTCGGCGAGAGAGAGAGAGAGACAGAGAACAGGGGTCCGGGAGAGGGGGAGGTCGTGTTTTATGCATCAAAGACTGATATAAACCATGTTTCGATATAAACTTGCATTCAAATATTTAAATTGGAGAACATGTTGTCTGCAATCCACACATGAACGGATATATGCGTATATCAAACAAGTTCATTAATTTGACTTTCAAAATGTTCATGGAGTACTATAATACTGTACAACATGCTACTCGATTGAGGTGTTCAATTTTGGATTTAGTTCACTATTTTGACCTACTAAACGAGCTATTTCATTGAATCGAGATATTTCATTTTGGGTTTGATTCGCGTTTTTGAGTGGGTCAACTATTTGTCATATAGTAAATCGCTAGCAACGAGCATGTAAAAACACATTACTCCCGAGCATCATCTCTCCATCTAAAAAAGAAGTGGCAAGCTAATATTTCAAAATTTGATCCGAATTGACTTGGTAAGGTAGACGTGGATGCTCGTTCTCCCAAAATTTGAACGAACCGTTAAACATCCTCTCTGCTCGGTGGAATTCGCTCGAGCAAATAAATGGGAGACGCGAAATTACCGTCCTATGTGGGACACACATCAATTGGCCCGGTGTACATCGAGGGTAGGTTCGTAACTTCATCCAAGCGCGCCTTCTCCTTGGCCGAAATGACATGTGCCGAATAATTCATAAACCATGGTCGGCAAAACACGCTCTCCTCGCCCGAAATAGCTCGCACCCACTATTTCAAAACACGCTCTCCTCGCCCGAAATCGCTCGCGCCCACTATAGTTCAAAACACGCCCTCCTCGCCCGAAATCGCTCCCGCCCACTATTTGGGGAGAAGCAAAGTTACTCTACTATCCCCGACCCTCAGTACACAGACCCAAGCCGAGAAGCATATAGGCAAGGGTAGAACTGTAACTCCCCTCACATTTCAGACAAATGCATCCGTAAGACATGGTTCCACTCCCCTCCCAATTCCCTCCCATTCATACCTCGTGGGCGCCAAATCACCTTCTCCCCGGGAAGCTCCCTTCTCCCGAGCCGCGAAACCTCAGCCCCGCCTCCATGGCGCCCCCACCGCACCAATTTCACAGCCGCCCTCCTCCCTAATGCTGGGGACGCTGTCCATTTGTCGTCATGCACTGGGCCGTGTGCCTCTTACTCCGTGCTGCTAGTGCTGCCTCGACGATGGCCGCGTGAACCGTACCGGAGCCGATTCACCCCCGCCGTTGTTCACGGCGCCGGAGCGGCTCCAACTTCGGATCCGTCCAGAGTCCTGGCGCTGCTTCCGCGTAGCCGTCGACCGTCGCAACATCGCTCTTTCCCTACCGCCGGTCTCCACTGCAACCGCGCCGGCCTCACCGACTCGGTAGCTGGACCTGCCTACTTCACCATGTCGCCAGATAGGTCGCACCCTCATCTCAAATCACTTTATTTAGGCGTCAGTTGTCTGAATTTTTATTCTGGGCCAATTGATTCCCAATGGGAAGCGGCACCCCTCGAGGCGGTGGAGCTCCTAGGCCGCCGGTTGGCTGGTGTCTAACGTAAGGGTGCGAGGCCGCAAGTTCGCAGTGGAAGCAGCGGTTAGATGGATATCTTTTAGAGTTGCGTGGGTTGAAGGTATTGCCGCCGCCGGATCTGGATCACGGGGAGTCTTTGTGGATTGGCCCGGGGGCGGCGCAACCACGGCAATGCGGTGGGGCGGGGAGCAGGGTTTTGGCCGAGGCCACGGGCGGCGGAGGCAGGCCGCTCTGCTGTTGGTCGCTAGCTCTTCGGGGAAGATTCCGAACAGTGTCAGCCGGGAGGCACAAGACGGCCAGCCATCCGGCATAGATCGGACAGTACCAAAATAAAATAAAATCGTGTGACCCTAATTTAGTCTTCAGTCAACAGACGTGTGACCACTCTCGTACCATGCTGTTGATCTCTTAGTGTATTTCTTCAGATCAAAGAGATATGTCGTTCTTAACATTATGTATTATCTGCATCTTCAGACACACCGTCTTCCGACTCACCGCAGCTGCTCCAAAAAGGGAAGCATACACCAGAAGGGAGCTATAGTCCCCACTCAACAGTTCCCTACATCGAATGCGCGTGCCCGACATGGTCAGCCACAACAACTGCAAGGCCATCGACAAGTCAGCACATGATGCTCACTCCTATGGATGGCAGCCAGATAGGTTGTACCCTCATCTTACTTGTGTGCAACATTTATGGCTTTGTTATTCATCTAAGCATGGAAAATAGATCATCACATTTTACTATATATTCATGTTGATCTCTTACTGGTCTTGTTCAGGAGTTAACGCTGTTCCATAGTTCAGCTAAGATACTTGTTCTTTAGGTAACGATGTTCCATAGTTATCATCCATCAGCCAATGCTATCCCACAGGCTGGTGATTATAGTATTATACCACTTCTAGTATTACCTATGTTGTTCTTTAATACTTTTGTGTGCCATCTAGTTAATCTTGAGTACAAACGATACATATTTTGTAGCTTTCATCTGTGTTCTCCCTTTAGTTTATGAGACCTGTTGCTGCTAGTTAACCCCAGTCCTACTATTTATGTCGTCTCCTACAGGCACTCATTACATAAATCTAACTACTAGTTGTCTTCCATGCATGTCAGATATAATTGTACACACTGATATATCCACAAGAACCTCACAGAGCAATGTAAAGGCCAATAAACTTGATGTCAATGATACCCAATATGATGGAACATGTAAAGGCAGTTCTTTAGAAGACTTGCAGAAAGATGATGAATCCTCTTCACCACACAAGGTCCTTGCTCTAACTTGGCCTGTGATATGGGTACAACATGCATATAATGTCCTGGAGTGTATCTACTCTGTTGCAATGGCATGTGCTTAGCATGCTGATCATGCATGTAAATATGTCATGCCTTCCTGTTTTTCAGTACCTATTCCATTCATGATAACATGTTTTCAAATTCAAGTACTGTCATTCTACTCTATCGCAATGCCATCTTCTTAATTTGGACATGATGCTTCTGAATATCTTATGCATTGTTATTGATCAATATGTACTTCATCTGTCTACCATACCATGTTTTTTACATTGAAGTGCTGTTCTAGTGCTCTGTTGCAATGCCATCTTATTTTCCCAACCATACACATGTATGTTGCCTTAGTTATTTCTATACGTATTCCGCTAGCATACAGTTTTACATTCAACTAGTGTTTTTTTTGCTGCGTTGTCCTGTTGTATCCCTAGCTCTTACACCATACTCCCTCCGTCCGGATTACATGTTGCCAAAATGGATAAAAAAGGATGTATCTAGAACTGAAATACGCCTAGACCCATCCATTTTTTCCGGATGGAGGGAATACATGTCAATATGTCATGCCTTTCTATTCTTCGGTACCTATTCCATCTCTCTGCTGTCGCATGTTTTATAATTAAAGCACCATTCTTCTATACAAGGCATGCAAGGGGAAGACGACTATGTTAGAATCTGAAGGGTTACAAACAAGGCCTTTGCAAAAGATCCAAACGCCAGGAGATAATAAACCAACTCTAGTTTTTATAGATACTGCTCCAGCACAGAGAAACCCAACTCCTATTGATAATAAGCAGAATCCAGTGGCCAAAGAACTAGTCCGCTCCAGTCCAGCAAAAATATGTCAACTCAATTCTAAGAAGCGTGTGCGTATCCTTGCATCATGAAATTTTATAGCATGCTGGTCATATTTTCTACATGTTTCTTACCCATATCTCTTTTAGAAAATAAGCTTAACAGATAGAAGAATTTCTGCAATGGTATCGTTTATGAGGAAAGATTCTTGCAGGAATTCTCTGTGCTCCAATGTAGATGTAAGTACCTGTTGTATATCACTATGTTTTTACATCAGCATGTATTTGTTTAATCGGCATGAATCCAACCTTTATCTAATCTAAATTTAGTTGTAGAAAAATATATGATTAAAGGCCACAATGTTGATTTTTGCAAGGAAAATTGCCTGGTAGTTTTGCATCCTGAGCTGCATGAGTGTACTATCTCATATCAGTGGGTTTGAATACTTTGGTTCTGTAGTGGGTTTTTCAGTGTTTTTTTACTGTGTTGTCCTGTCGTATCCCTAGCTCTTACATCATACTCCCTCCGTCCGAATTAAATGTCGCAGAAATGGATAAAACTGGATGTATCTAGAACTGAAATACGCCTAGACCCATCCATTTATTTCCGGATGGAGGGAATACATGTCAATATGTCATGCCTTTCTATTCTTCAGTACCTATTCCATCTCTGTTGTAGCATGTTTTATAACTGAATCACCATTCTTCTATATAAGGCATGCAAGGGGAAGACGGCTATGTTAGAATCTGAAGGGTTACAAACCAGGTCTTTGCAAAAGATCCAAAAGCCAGGAGATAATAAACCAACTCCATTTTTCATAGATACTACTCCAACACAGAGAAACCCAACTCCCACTGATAATAAGCAGATTCCAGTGGCCAAAGAACTAGTCCGCTCCAGTCCAGCAAAAGAATGTCAACTCCATTCTAAGAAGCGTGTGCGTATCTTCGCATCATGAAATTTTATAGTATTCTGATCATATTTTCTACATGTTTCTTACCCATCTCTCTTTTAGAAAATAAGGTTAAACGATACAAGACTTCCTCCATTGGGATCATATTCGAGGAAAATATCTTGCGGGAATTCTCTGTGCTCCAATGCTGATGTAAGTACCTGTTGTATATCACTATATTTTTACATCAGCATGTATTTTGTTAATCGGCGTGAATCTAACATTTATCTGATCTAAAATTAGTTGTAGCAAAATGTTAAAGGCGCCAATGTTGATTTTTGTAAGGAAAACTGCCTGGTAGTTTTGCATACTGAGCTGCATGAATGTACTATCTCATATCACGCACATTACTGAATTGTAGTGCTTCTCTGGTTGCCCATTCATTCATTGTGTCAATGTTGCTTTCGTATTACCTTACCTGGCTGATGATAGCTGTGCCATATTGTGTTAATTTTGTGTAGGCTAGTTGCCCAAACGTTCGTTGTGTCAATGTTGCTTTCCTATTATCTGACTTGGCCAATGATATCAATGCTAGTGTGTTAATTTTGTGCAGGCTGCTGAAGATAAGAAGACAAACTCTGAAAATAGCAAGGCAACCCCATTGTTTCTTTCCAGTAAATCTAGGCCAGGTAATATGGCAATAACTCATGATTAATCTGTTTGGTTCCCGTCTTAATTTATGTTATGATGCAGTGGTCGAGACACTCTCCACTATCAATAATACAAGCCTGCCAAAATCGCCATCTGAATCTGTTCAGTATCCTCTATCTCGAATGCAATGGAATAAATGCATGTTTGTGAACCAATTAATGGCTGAAGCAATGATGGAAATGGTGGATGAATCAGAGGTGCAAGGTCGTGCGACACAACAACTGATCAATGTTTTCAGAGACAGTGTAGCAAAGCAGGAAGAACTTGCCCACATGCTTATGGGCGTCATCTGTGCTGAGGTTGCAGATTGTGACGTTGTAGATGGTTAGGTTCTGCTCATTTATTTGCACTGGCATCAATCTTTGATTGCCCGGTGGATGTAATTTCCTATAATATATGCTGGATGTGCAACGTTATTCCCTGTATGCCGTACCTTTGCTTGATCGGTTTTGGTCCTGTGCATAATTGCTCGTCGTAATAGGCTCAAATTATCTAATTTGGCCTAAAGACATGAACGAACTTTAGTGGGCCCATTAAGTTAATGGGCCGTTACTAGGCCGAAAGTTAATGGTCGGCCCTCTTACCTCCCGGGTCGTTAATAGGCCATTACTAAGTTTGGGCTACATATGGCCCAACTATACTGTAGGCCTTTAGCAGGCCGAAAGAGACAGCGGGCTTGTACTGGACCATGAAGAGCATGGCCGCTAAGAGGCCAAAAGTCAGGTCGTATTATAAACGGCCCAACTGTGTTGTGGGCCTTTAGCAGGCCGAAAGAGAAACTGGGCTGGTATTGGACCATGAAGGGCATGGGCCATTAAAAGGCCAAAACAAAGGGCCGACTACAAATGGCCCAACTTATTTATGGTCCGTTAACAGGCCAAAAGGCACACAAGGCCGGGAATTGGCCCAACACTTAAATGGGTCGCTAAAAGGCCAAAACTCAGGTCTGACTATAAATGGCCCAACTGATTTATGGGCCGTCAACATGCTGAAAGTGACACCGGGCCAGAAATTGGCCCAACACTTAAATGGGCCGCTAAAAGGCCGAAACTCAGGTCCGAATACAAATGGCCCATCAGATTTATGGGCCGTCAACAGGCTGAAAGACACACCGGGCCGGAAATTAGCCCAACATTTAAATGGGTCGCTAAAAGGCCGAAATATGTACATTCTGAAAATTTGCCCATCTATTAAATGGGTCGTTAACAGGCCGAAATCTCATCGGGCCGATATTGAGCCCAAATATATAGCGGCCTGTTAACGGGCTCGAACTAACGATGGGCTGCAATGGTGTCAAATCTTTAACGGGCCGTTGACGGGCCGAATTGGCACATCTCGTATGGGCCGTGGGCTTAAATGGACCTGACACAAGTAGGCCTTATATGGGCCGGCCTGCTAATTTTTACTAGGCCGACCTTTTTCACCGAAATGGGCCACTGTTGGGCCGTGCCATGTGTCGACCTATCATAGGAGCCTCCTGTCCAATGAGTGGATGACATCTGTCCCAACGGTGAGGCAACATGTGTTTCCTTCGGCCAATCAGAATTTTACACGTGGAAATTTCCCATTGGTCAGGGCTGTTAATGGGTTATCGGATCCAAAATCCGACCTGATAGCTTAACGGCGTTCCATTACGGTGGATGCCACGTGTCGGTCACCCTTGACGAAAGCACTTCTATGACGCGCGATTTATCGTCATGGAAGTGGACACTTCCGTGATGATAATTTTGGTAATGTCATGGAACACTTCTACGACAACACAGGTATGACTATCTTGATTCTGTCATAAAATCGTCATGGATGTACATGCATGACAAAAAATGCGACCTACTATGACAAACACGTATCATCACGGAAGTGTATTTTTTTGTAGTGCAGTGTTGATTAATTTTAATGCATGTTCATTACTGTTGTCGCTCTCTAGATGGTCGCTTCCCAGTCCCTTTCTAGCCTTCACTTGAACTAAGCGGGAATACTGCTTGTACATCCACTCCCATAAACCCCAAAAGCTATTCCATATGAGTCCACCATACCTTCCTATATGCGGTATCTACTGCTACCTCTTGAGCACTGCGTTGGTTTTCCCTTGAAGAGGAAAGGGAGATGCAGTAAAGTAGCATAGGTATTTCCCTCAGTTTTTGAGAACCAAGTAATCAATCCAGTAGGAGATCATGCTCAAGTCCCACACACCTACACAAACAAATAAGAACCTCGCAACCAACGCGATAAAGGGGTTGTCAATCCCTTCACGGTCACTTACGAGAGTGAGATCTGATAGATATGATAAGATAATATTTTTGGTATTTTTATGATAAAGAGAAATAAAAGATGCAAAGTAAAATAAATAGCAATAGAAATAACTAAGTATTGGAAGATTAATATGATAGAAGATAGACCTGGGGGCCATATGTTTCACTAGTGGCTTCTCTCAAGAGCATAGGTATTACGGTGGGTAAATGAATTACTGTCGAGCAATTGATAGAATTGAGCATAGTTATGAGAATATCTAGGTATGATCATGTATATAGGCATCACGTCTGAGACAAGTAGACCGAAACGATTCTGCATCTACTACTATTACTCCACACATCAACCGCTATCCAGCATGCATCTCGAGTATTAAGTTCAAGAGAACAGAGTAATGCTTTAAGGAAGATGACATGATGTAGAGGGATAAACTCATGCAATATGATATAAACCCCATATTTTTATCCTCGATGGCAACAATACAATACGTATCGGTTCCCTTTCTGTCACTGGGATCGAACACCGCAAGATTGAACCCAAAGCTAAGCACTTCTCCCATTGCAAGAAAGATCAATCTAGTAGGCCAAACCAAACTGATAATTCAAAGAGACTTGCAAAGATAAACCAATCATACATAAAAGAATTCAGAGGAGAATCAAATATTGTTCATAGATAATCTGGATCATAAACCCACAATTCATCGGATCTCGACAAACGCACCGCAAAAGAAGATTACATCGAATAGATCTCCAAGAAAATCGAGGAGAACTTTGTATTGAGATCCAAAGATAGATAAGAAGGCATCTAGCTAATAACTATGGACTCGTAGGTCTGAAGTAAACTACTCACACATCACCGGAGAGGCCATGGAGTTGATGTAGAGGCCCTCCGTGATTGATGCCCCCTCTGGTGGAGCTTCGGAGAATGCCCCAAGGTGGGATCTCTCTAGTAAGAAGGTTGCGATGGTGGAATTAGGTTTTTGTGGTGCTCCTGGATGTTTGGGGGTACGTGGATATATATAGGAGGAAGAAGTACGTCGGTGGAGCAACGGAGGGCCCACGAGGATGGAGGGCGCGCCCAGGGGGGTAGGCACGCCCCTGCCTCTTGCCTTCCTCCCTTGTTACTTGGCGCACACTCCATGTCTCCTGGATCATGTTCGTTGAGAAAATCACGTTCCCGAAGGTTTCATTCCGTTTGGACTCCGTTTGATATTCCTTTTCTTTGAAACCCTAAAATAGGCAAAAAACAGCAATTTGGGCTAGGCCTCCGATTAGTAGGTTAGTCCCAAAAATGATATAAAAGTGTAAAATAAAGCCCATTAACATCCAAAATAGATAATATAATAGCATGGAGCAATCAAAAATTATAGATACATTGGAGACGTATCAAGCATCCCCAAGCTTAATTCCTGCTCGTCCTCGAGTAGGTAAATGATAAAAGAAGAATTTTTGATGTGGAATGCTTTCTAACATATTTCTCAATGTAATTTTTATTTAATGTGGCATGAATGTTCAAATCCGTAAGATTCAAGACAAAATTTAATATTGACATAAAAATAATAATACTTCAAGCATACTAACTAAGCAATTATGTCTTCTCAAAATAACATGGCTAAAGAAAGTTATCCCTACAAAGTCATATAGTCTGGCTATGCTCCATCTTCACCACACAAAATATTTAAATCATGCACAACCCCGATGACAAGCCAAGCAATTGTTTCATACTTTTGATGTTCTCAAACTTTTTCAATCTTCACGCAATACATGAGCATGATCCATGGATATAGCACTATATGGTGGAATAGAATGGTGGTTGTGAAGAAGACAAAAGAGGGGAAGATAGTCTCACATCAACTAGGCGTATCAACGGGCTATGGAGATGCCCATTAAATAGATATCAATGTGAGTGAGTAGGGATTGCCATGCAACGGATGCACTAGAGCTATAAGTGTATGAAGGCTCAACAAAAGAAACTAAGTGGGTGTGCATCCAACTTGCTTGCCCATGAAGACCTAGGGCAATTTGAGGAAGCCCATCATTGGAATATATAAGCCAAGTTCTAGAATGAAAACTCCCACTAGTATATGAAAGTGATATCATAGGAGACTCTCTATTATGAAGATCATGGTGCTACTTTGAAGCACAAGTGTGGAAAAAGGATAGTAACATTGTCCCTTCTCTCTTTTTCTCTCATTTTTGGGCCATTTTTATGGCCTTTCTCTTTTTTCGTCCGGAGTCTCATCCCACTTGTGGGGGAATCATAGTCTCCATCATCCTTTCCTCACTTGGGACAATGCTCTAATAATGATGATCATCACACTTTTATTTACTTACAACTCGATACTTAGAACAAAATATGACTCTATGTGAATGCCTCCGGTGGTATACCGGGATGTGCAATGATGCATGGGGGACATGTATGAAAATTATGAACGGTGGCTTTGCCACAAATACGATGTCAACTACATGATCATGCAAGCAAGTATGACAATGATGAAGTGTGTCATAATAACGGAATGATGGAAAGTTGCATGGCAATATATCTCGGAATGTCTATGGAAATGCCATAATAGTTAGGTATGGTGGCTGTTTTGAGGAAGGTATATGGTGGGTGTATGATTTCAGTGAAAAGCGCGCGGTATTAGAGAGGCTAGCAATGGTGGAAGGGTTAGAGTGCGTATAATCCATGGACTCAACATTAGTCATAAAGAACTCACATACTTATTGCAAAAATCTACAAGTTATCAAAGCAAAGTATTACACGCATGCTCCTAGGGGGATAGATTGGTAGGAAAAGACCACCGCTCGTCCCCGACCGCCACTCATAAGGAAGACAATAAATAAATAAATCATGCTCCGACTTCGTCACATAACGGTTCACCATATGTGCATGCTACGGGAATCACAAACTTCAACACAAGTATTTATCAAATTCACAACTACTCAACTAGCATGACTCTAATATCACCATCTCCATATCTCAAAACAATTATCAACTATCAAACTTCTCATAGTATTCAATGCACTTGTATGGAAGTTTTTATTATTGCCATGTTGTTCTAAAGGACTCTCAAAATAATATACGTGAAGCATGAGAGAACAATTATTTCTATAAAATAAAGCCACCCCCATGCTCTTAAAGATATAAGTGAAGAACTAGATCGAAAACTATATAGCTCAAAAGATATAAGTGAAGCATAGAGCAAAAATTATATAGCTCAAAAGGTATAAGTGAAGCACATAGAGTGTTCTAATAAATTCCCAATCATGCGAGTCTCTCTCAAAAGGTGTGTACAGAAAGTATGATTGTGGTAAACTAAAAATCAAAGACTCAATTCATACAAGACGCTCCAAGCAAAACACATATCATGTGGTGAATAAAAATATAGCTCCAAGTAAAGTTACCGATAGACGAAGACGAAAGAGGGGATGCCTTCCGAGGCATCCCCAAGCTTAGGCTTTTTGGTGTCCTTGAATTTTACCTTGGGGTGCCATGGTCATCCCAAAGCTTAGGCTCTTGCCACTCCTTTTTCCATAATCCATCAAATCTTTACCAAAAACTTGAAAACTTCACAACATAAAACTCAAAGTAGAAAATCTCGTGAGCTCCGTTAGCGAAAGAAAACAAAACACCACTTCAAGGTACTGTAATTAACTCATTATTGATTTATATTGGTGTTAAACCTACTGTATTCCAACTTCTCTATGGTTCATAAACTCTTTTACTAGCCATATATTCATCATAATAAGCAAACAACACACGAAAAACGGAATCTGTAAAAAATGGAACGATCTGTAGTAATCTGTAGCTAATGCAAACTTATGGAACCCCAAAAATTCTAAAATAAATTGTTGTACGTGAGGAATTTATCTATTAATCATCTTCAAAAATGATTAACTAAATATCACTTTCCAAATAAAAATGGCAGCGATTCTCATGAGCGCTAACGTTTCTGTTTTTTTACAGCAAGATCAAAAAGACTTTCCCCATGTCTTCCCAACGGTTCTACTTGGCACAAACACTAATTAAACACAAAACACACCGCCAAAAAATAGTATAGATAAATTATTTATTACTAAACAGGATCAAAAAGCAAGGAATAAAAATAAAATTGGGTTGCCTCCCAACAAGCGCTATCGTTTAACGCCCCTAGCTAGGCATAAAAGCGAAGATAGATCTAGGTATTGCTATCTTTGGATGGCAATCCGTAAGTGGCTCTCATAATAGATTCATATGGTAATTTAATTTTCTTTCTAGGGAAGTGTTCCATGCCTTTCCTAAATGGAAATTGGAATCTAATATTCCCTTCCTTCATATCAATAATTGCACCAATCGTTCTAAGGAAACGTCTACCAACAATAATAGGACCTGAAGGATTGCAATTTATATCAAGAACAATGAAATCTACGGGCACATAGTTCCTATTTGCAACAATAAGAACATCATTAATTCTTCCCATAGGTTTCTTAATAGTGGAATCCGCAAGGTGCAAGTTTAAAGAACAATCATCAAAATCACGGAAACCTAACAAATCACACAAAGTTTTTGGAATCGTGGAAACACTAGCACCCAAATCACACAAAGCATAACACTCGTGATCTTTAATTTTAATTTTTATTGTAGGTTCCCACTCATCATAAAGTTTTCCAAGGATAGAAACTTCCAACTCAAGTTTTTCTTCATAAGATTGCATCAAAGCATCAACGATATGTTTAGTAAACACTTTATTTTGACTATAAGCATGAGGAGAATTTAGCACGGATTGCAACAAGGAAATACAGCCTATCAAAGAGAAATTATCATAATTAAATTCCTTGAAATCCAAAATAGTGGGTTCATTGCTATTTAAAGATTTAATCTCTTCAATCCCACTTTTAACAATTTTAGCATCAAGATCTAACGACTTCGAATTTTTAGAACACCTTCTAGGTAAAGGTGGCTCATCTTCAGCACCATCATTATCAAGATTCATATTGCAAAACAAAGATTTAATAGGGGACACATCAATAACTTTTAGATCTTCATCCTTATTATCATGAAAATTTTCTGGCTTATCGGCCATCTTATTAACTAAGGTGGCTTGCTTATCCGAGACTTTAGCGATTAATTTTTCGAGATGAGCATTCTGAGATTTTAAACCATAAAATTCTTTAGACATATCATCAAGCTCTTTATTCATAAAACCCATAAAGATTTTTTGTTCCTTAAGCTCGTTCCTAAAGAAATTATTATGCTCAAATTGTAAAGCCATAAAACTCCTGATGTTGCTTTCGATCTCTTCTAACCTTTTAAGGTGAAGATCACCAAATCTAGGTAGGGTCATCATGACAAGCAAGCAATCCAGCACACAAGCAAACAAGAAACGGGCAAAAGGGCAAATAGAAAAAGAGAAGGGAGACGGAGAGGGAAGGAGAGAGGAAAAGAGGGCGAATAAAATGATAAGGGTGAAGTGGGGGAGAGGAAAACGAGAGGCAAATGGCAAATAATGTAATGCGAGGGATAAGGGTTCGTGATGGGTACTTGGTATGTCTTGACTTGGCGTGAATCTCCCCGGCAACGGCACCAGAAATCCTTCTTGCTACCTCTTGAGCTCTGCGTTGGTTTTCCCTTGAAGGGGAAAGGGTGATGCAGTAAAGTAGCGTAAGTATTTCCCCTCAATTTTTGAGAACCAAGGTATCAGTCCAGTAGGAGATCACGCTCAAGTGCCACGCACCTACACAAACAAATAAGAACCTCGCAACCAACACGATAAATGGGTTCTCAATCCCTTCACAGTCACTTACGAGAGTGAGATCTGATAGATATGATAAGATAATATTTTTGGTATTTTTATAATAAAGAGAAATAAAAGATGCAAAGTAAAATAAATAGCAATAGAAATAACTAAGTATTGGAAGATTAATATGATAGAAGATAGACCCGGGGGCCATATGTTTCACTAGTGGCTTCTTTCAAGAGAGTATTACGGTGGGTAATCGAATTACTGTCGGGCAATTGATAGAATTGAGCATAGTTATGAGAATATCTAGGTATGATCATGTATATAGGCATCACATCCGAGACAAGTAGACCGAAACGATTCTGCATCTACTACTATTACTCCAAACATCGACCGCTATCCAGCATGGATCTAGAGTATTAAGTTCAAGAGGGATAAACTCATGCAATATGATATAAACCCCATCTTTTTATCCTTGATGGCAACAATACAATATGTATCGGTTCCCTTTCTGTCACTGGGATCGAGCACCGCAAGATTGAACCCAAAGCTAAGCACTTCTCCCATTGCAAGAAAGATCAATCTAGTAGGCCAAACCAAACTGATAATTTGAAGAGACTTGCAAAGATAAACCAATCATACATAAAAGAATTCAGAGGAGAATCAAATATTGTTCATAGATAATCTGGATCATAAACCCACAATTCATCGGATCTCGACAAACGCACCGCAAAAGAAGATTACATCGAAAAGATCTCCAAGAAAATCGAGGAGAACTTTGTATTGAGATCCAAAGAGAAAGAAGAAGCCATCTAGCTAATAACTATGGACCCGTAGGTCCGAAGTAAACTACTCACACATCACCGGAGAGGCCATGGAGTTGATGTAGAGGCCCTCCGTGATCGATGCCCGCTCCAGTGGAGCTCCGGAAAAGGCCCCAAGATGGGATCTCTCGGGTACAGAAGGTTGCGGTGGTGGAATTAGGTTTTCATGGTGCTCCTGGATGTTTAGGGGGTACGTGGATATATATAGGAGGAAGAAGTACGTCGGTGGAGCAACGGAGGGCCCACGAGGGTGGAGGGTGCGCCCCCTGCCTCATGCCTTCCTCCCTTGTTTTTTGGCGCACACTCCAAGTCTCCTGGATCATGTTCGTTGAGAAAATCACGTTCCCGAAGATTTCGTTCCGTTTGGACTCCATTTGATATTCCTTTTCTTCGAAACCCTAAAGTAGGCAAAAAAACAACAATTTGGGCTGGGCCTCCAATTAGTAGGTTAGTCCCAAAAATGATATAAAAGTGTAAAATAAATCCCATTAACATCCAAAATAGATAATATAATAGCATGGAGCAATCAAAAATTATAGATACGTTGGAGACGTATCATCTACCTGCCGTTCCAAGTAAATTTGTATGTGCAAAACTCTAAACCCTCAAATGAAATTCTGTTTTGTATGCTCGAATAGCTCATGTATCAACTAGGGTTGTCTATATGTTCCATGCTAGGTGGGTTATTCTCACGAGGAGTGGACTCCGCTCCTCATTCACGAGAAAATGGCTGGTAACCGGGATGCCCATTCCCATGCTTAAATTAAAATAATTGCAAACAAAACTCCCCCAGGATTTTTGTTAGTTGGAGGCACCCATTGCTTCGGGCAAGCCATGGATTGATGTTTGTTGGTGGTGGGGGAGTATAAACTTTACCATTCTATTTGGGAACCGCCTATAATGTGTGTAGCATGGAAGATATCGAGATCTCTCAGTTATTATGTTGACAATTAAAGTATACCACTCAAAATATTATCCATCTCTATTTCAAAATCGAGCTCTGGCACCTCTGCAAATCCATGCTTCCCTCTACAAAGGGCCTATCTATTTACTTTTATGTTGAGTCATCATCCTCTTATTAAAATGCATCAGTTGGAGAGCACCGCTGTCATTTGCATGCATTACTATTAGTTTACATTGAGTATGACTGTGACTGGATCTCTTTTACCATGAATTACAATGTTTAGTTAGTCCTTGAACTTTAGAGGTGCTCTGCATTTATGTTTTGTGGTCTCAGAAAGGGCTAGTGAGATACAATCTTGTTATATCATATTATGATTGTTTTGAGAAAGTGTTGTCATCCGAGATTTACTATTATTGCTCGCTAGTTGATTATGCCATTGATATGAGTAAACATGAGACCTAAATGTTATTGTGAATATGGATAGTTCATAATCTTTGCTGAAAACTTGAATGCTGGCTTTACATATTTACAACAACAAGATCAAACAGAGTTTGTAAAAGTTTTTCTTTATCACTTTCAGTTTTTCAACTGAATTGCTTGAGGAAAAGCAAATGTTTAAGCTTGGGGTAGTTGATACGTCTCCACCATATCTACTTTTCCAAACACTTTTGACCTTGTTTTGGTCTCTAACTTGCATGATTTTAATGGAACTAACCCGGACTGACGTCGTTTTCAGCAGAATTGCCATGGTGTTATTTTTTGTGCAGAAATAAAAGTTCTCGGAATGACCTGAAACTTCACAGAGAATATTTTTGGAATTTATAAAAAATACTGGTGAAAGAATCAACACCAGGGGGACCACACCCTGTCCAGGAGGTTGGGGGGCGTGCCGACCCCCCCTGGGGCGTGCCCCCTATATCGTGGGCCCCCTGATGCTCCACCTACCTCAACTCCAACTCTATATATTCACGTTCGGGGAGAAAAAAATCAGGGAGAAGGATTCATCGCGTTTTATGATATGGAGCCGCCGCCAAGCCCCAATCTCTCTCGGGAGGGCTGATCTGGAGTCCGTTCGGGGCTCCGGAGAGGGGAATCCATCGCCATCGTCATCATTAACCTTCCTCCATCACCAATGTCATGATGCTCACCGCCGTGCGTGAGTAATTCCATCGTAGGCTTGCTGGACGGTGATGGGTTGGATGAGATTTATCATGTAATCGAGTTAGTTTTGTTAGGGATTGATCCCTAGTATTCATTATGTTCTGAGATTGATGTTGCTATGACTTTGCTATGCTTAATGCTTGTCACTTGGGCCCGAGTGTCATGATTTCAGATCTGAACCTATTATGTTTCCATGAATATATGTGAGTTCTTGATCCTATTTTGCAAGTCAATAGTCACCTACTATGTGTTATGATCCGGTAACCCTGAAGTGACAATAATCGGGACCACTCCCGGTGATGACCGTAGTTTGAGGAGTTCATGTATTCACTAAGTGTTAATGCTTTGTTTCGGTACTCTATTAAAAGGAGGCCTTAACATCCCTTAGTTTCCAATAGGACCCCATTGCCACGGGAGGGTAGGACAAAAGATGTCATGCAAGTTCTTTTCCATAAGCATGTATGACTATATTCGGAATACATTCCTACATTACATTGATGAATTGGAGCTAGTTCTGTGTCACCCTATGTTATAACTGTTACATGAGGAATTGCATCCGACATAATTATCCATCACTGATCCAATGCCTACGAGTTTTTCACATATTGATCTTTGCTTAGTTAATTTTACCGTCGACATTGTTACAATCATTACAAAACCAATATTGTTACTTTTGCCACCGTTACCGCTACCATCATATTACTTTGCTACTAAATACTTTGCTGTAGATATTAAGTCTTTCAGGTGCGGTTGAATTGACAACTCAACTGTTAATACTTGAGAATATTCTTTGGTTCCCCTTGTGTCGAATCAATAAATTTGGGTTGAATACTCTACCCTCAAAAACTGTTGCGATCCCCTATACTTGTGAGTTATCATAGACATCACCGAGACATCTATCCGGTCAATAACCAATAGCGGAACTTGGACGCTCATATTGGCTCCTACATATTCTATGAAGATCTTTATCGGTCGAATCATAAGGACAACATACATTATTCCCTTTGTCATCGGTATGTTACTTACCCGAGATCATACTAAACTTTATTCTACTAGATCAAGATATAACCAAAAGGATCGAACTAAGAAAAAATGGTAAAGATAGAAGTGTGATGGTGATATGATACCGGGGCACGTTCCCCAAGCTTGGCAGTTGCCAAGGGGAGTGCCGGTACCCATGTATTTATGTATCTTTCTTCGGAGGTGGTGATGTGATATTCTCAGTGATGATGCCCTTAGGATATGATTCTCGTCTTCGAGCTTATTGACTTGCTTCTTGAGATCCATTATTTCCCTATGGAGCTTACCCGTGATGGCTAAAGCTCCTTTCACCCATGGATGTTGCATAGCTGCGGGAGAACAAGTAACACTCTTTCTCATATTTTCATAAGAAAGAAATCTAGCATTAGGAGGGATGACCGAGTTTGGAATTGTCGAGCTTTGAAGTTCCTCCATCGTGAATCTGGCTTGGAGACGAGAAGTAACTTCTTGATCTCCTCCATGGCATCTGAAGGAAATATGCCCTAGAGAAAATAATAAAGTTGTTATTTATATTTCCTTATATCATGATAGATGTTTATTATTCATGCTAGAATTGTATTAACCCGAAACTTCGTACATGTGTGAATACATAGACAAACAAAGTGTCCCTAGTATGCCTCTACTTGACTAGCTTGTTAATCAAATATGGTTAAGTTTCCTAGCCATGGACATGTGTTGTCATTTGATGAACGGGATCACATCATTAGAGAATGATGTGATGGACAAGACCCATCCGTTAGCTTAGCATAATGATCGTTCAGTTTTATTGCTACTGCTTTCTCCATAACTTATACATGTTCGTCTGACTATGAGATTATGCAACTCCCGAATACCGGAGGAACACCTTGTGTGCTATCAAACGTCACAACGTAACTGGGTGATTATAAAGATGCTCTGCAGGTGTCTCCAATGGTTTTTGTTGAGTTGGCATAGATCGCGATTAGTATTTGTCACTCTGTGTATCGGAGAGGTATCTCCGGGCCCTCTCGGTAATGCACATCATTATAAGCCTTGCAAGCAATGTGTCTAATGAGTTAGTTACGGGATGTTGCATTACATAACGAGTAAAGAGACTTGCCGGTAACGAGATTGAACTAGGTATTGAGATACCGACGATCGAATCTCAGGCAAGTAACATACCGATGACAAAGGGAACAACGTATGTTGTTATGCGGTTTGACCGATAAAGATCTTCATAGAATATGTAGGAGCCAATATGAGCATCCAGGTTCCGCTATTGGTTATCGACCGGAGATGGTTTTGGTCATGTCTATATAGTAGGGTCCGCATGCTTAACGTTCTGTGACGATTTGTATTATGAGTTATGTGATTTGATGGCCGAAGTTTGTTCGGAGTCCCGGATGAGGTCGGGGAAATGACGAGGAGTCTCGAAATGGTTGAGACGTAAAGATCGATATATTGGAAGGCTATATTCGGACATCGGAAAGGTTCCGAGTGATTCGGGTATTTTTTGGAGTACCGGAGAGTTACGGGAATTCATATTGGGCCTTAATGGGCCATACGGGAAAGGAGAGAAAGGCCTCAAGGGTGGGCGCGCCCCTTCCCCATGGACTGGTCTGAATTGGAATAGGGAAAGGGAATGCCCCCTTCCTTCCTTCTCCTTCTCCCTTCCCTTTTTCCTATTCCATGTAGGAGGTGGAATCCTACTAGGACTAGGGAGTCCTAGTAGGACTCCACACTTTGGGCGCGCCCTATGAGGGCCGGCCTCCTCCTCCCTCCATCCTTTATATACGTGGCCAGGGGGCACCCCATAGACACACAAGTTGATCATTGATCTTTTAGCCATGTGCGGTGCCCCCTCCACCATAATCCACCTCGGTCATATCGTAGCGGTGCTTAGGCGAAGCCCTGTTCCGGTAGCATCATCATCACCGTCATCATGTCGTCGTGCTGACGAAGCTCTCCCTTGACACTCTGCTGAATCGTGAGTTCGTGGGACATCACCGAGCCGAACGTGTGCAGATCACAGAGGTGCCATACTTTCGGTACTAAGATCGGTCGATCGTGAAGACGTACGACTACATCAACCGCGTTGTCATAACGCTTCCGCTTACGGTCTAGGAGGGTATGTGGACAACACTCTTCCCTCTTGTTGCTATGCATCACCATGATATTGCGTGTGCGTAGGAAAATTTTGAAATTACTGTGTTCCCCAACAGTGTTATCAGAGCCAGGTCTATGTGTAGATGTTATATGCACGAGTAGGACACAAAGGAGTTGTGGGCATGGGTATATACATATTGCTTGTTGTCACTAGTTGATTCTTGATTCGGCGGTATTGTTGGATGAAGCAGCTCAGACCGACATTACGCGTACGGTTACGCGAGACTGGTTCAACCGACGTGCTTCACACACAGGTGGCTAGTGGGTGTCTATTTCTCCAACTTTAATTGAATCGGATTCAATGAATAGGGTTCTTTTTGAAGATCAAAAAGCAATCAATATACCGTCTTGTGTTTTTTTATGCGTAGGTAAGAACGGTTCTTGCTCAGCCCATAGCAGCCACGTAAAACTTGCAACAACAAAGTAGAGGACGGCTAAGTTGTTTTTGCAGGCATGTTATGATGTGATATGGTCAAGACGTGATGAGATAAAAATTGTTGTATGAGATGATCATGTTTTGTTAATGTTATCGGCAACTGGCAAGAGCCTTATGGTTTTCTCTTTATTGCATAAGATGCAAGCGCCATATAATTGCTTTACTTTATCGCTATGCGATAGCAATAGTTGCAAAAGCAATAGTTGGTGA
Source organism: Triticum urartu (assembly GCF_003073215.2). Taxonomy (NCBI): domain Eukaryota; kingdom Viridiplantae; phylum Streptophyta; class Magnoliopsida; order Poales; family Poaceae; genus Triticum; species Triticum urartu. Next base: position 418,170,429 of record NC_053022.1, on the reverse strand, counting down.
GACGATCATGTGACGACATGTTGATAAAGATCAAGATGATGGAGATCATGGTGTCATGTCGGTGACGATAGAGATCATGATGGTGTTTTGGAGATGGAGATCAAAGGCACAAGATGATGATGGCCATATCATGTCACATATTTTGATTGCATGTGATGTTTATCCTTTATGTATCTTATTTTGCTTAGTTCGGCGGTAGCATTATAAGATGATCTCTCACTAAATTTCAAGGTATAAGTGTTCTCCCTGAGTATGCACCGTTGGGACAGTTCGTCGTTCCGAGACACCACGTGATGATCGGGTGTGATAAGCTCTATGTTCACATACAACGGGTGCAAGCCAATTTTGCACATGTGGAATACTCGGGTTAAACTTGACGATCCTAGCATATGCAGATATGGCCTCGGAACACTGGAGACTGAAAGGTCGAGCATGAATCATATAGTAGATATGACCAACATAGCGATGTTCACCATTGAAAACTACTCCATCTCACGTGATGAGTGGACATGGTTTAGTTGATTTGGATCACGTGATCATTTAGATGACTAGAGGGATGTCTATCTAAGTGGGGGTTCTTAAGTAATATGATTAATTGAACTTTAATTTATCATGAACTTAGTCCTGATAGTATTTGCATAAGTATGTTGTAGATCAATAACTCGCGATGTAGCTCCTCGTTTATTTTTGATATGTTCCTAGAGAAAAACTATGTTGAAAGATGATAGTAGCAATGATGCGGACTAGCTCCGTGATCTGAGGATTATCCTCATTGCGGAACAGAAGAATTATGTCCTTGATGCACTGCTAGGCGACGGACCTACTACAGGAGCAGATATAGACGTTATGAACATTTAGTAAAGCTTGGTATGATGACTACTTGATAGTTTAGTGCACCATGCTTTATAGCTTAGAACTAGGACTTCAAAAATGTTTTGAACGCCACAGAGCATATAAGATGTTCTAAGAGTTGAAATTGGTATTTCATACTCATGCCGGTGTCGAGAGGTAGAGGACCTCTGACAGTACTTTGCCTACAAGATGGAGGAGAATAGCTCAACTAGTGAGCATGTGCTCAGATTGTCTGGGTACTACAATTGCTTGAATCAAGTGGGAGTTAATCTTCCAGATAAGATAGTAATTGACAAAGTTCTCTAGTCACTATCACCAAGTTACTAGAACTTAGTGATGAACTATAATATGCAAGGGATAACGAAAGTAATTCCCAAGCTCTTCGCGATGCTGAAATCGGCGAAGGTAGAAATCAAGAAATAGCATCAAGTGTTGATGGTTAACAAGACCACTAGTTTCAATAAAAAGGGCAAAGGGAAAGAAAGAGGAACTTCAAAGAAGAATAGCAAGCAAGTTGCTGCTCCCATGAAGAAGCTCAAAGCTAGACCCAAGCCTGGAACTGAGTCCTTCTACTGCAAAGGAAATGGTCACTGGAAATGGAACTGCCCAAGATACTTGGCAGATAAGAAGGATGGCTAAGTGAACAAAAGTATATATTTGATATACATGTTATTGATGTGTACTTTACTAGTGTTTATAACAACACCTCAGTATTTGATACTAGTTCAGATACTAAGAGTAGTAACTCGAAACGGGAGTTGCAAAATAAACAGAGACTAGTTAAGGGCGAGGTGATGATGTGAGTTGGAAGTGATTCCAAGGTTGATAAGATCACCATCGCACACTCCCTTTACCTTCGGGATTAGTGTTGAACCTAAAATAAATGTTATTTGGTGTTTGTGTAGAGCATAATATGATTGGATCATGTTTATTGCAATACAGTTATTCATTTAAGTCAAGGGTAATTGTTATTCTGTTTACATGAATAAAACCTTCTGAGGTCATACACCCAAGGTGAATGGTTTATTGAATCTCGATCATAGTAATACACATATTCATAATATTGAAGCCAAAAGATGCAAAGTTAATAATGATAGTGCAACTTATATGTGGCACTGCCATTTAGGTCATATTGGTGTAAAGCGCATGAAGAAACTCCATGCTGATGGGCTTTTGGAATCACTTGATTATGAATCATTTGATGCTTGCGAACCATGCCTCGTGGGAAAGATGACTAAAACTCCGTTCTCCAGAACAATGGAGCAAGCAACTGACTTATTGGAAATAATACATTCTGATGTATGCAATCCGATGAGTGTTGAGGCTCACGGTGGGTATCGTTATTTTTTGATCTTCACAAATGATTTGAGCAGATATGGGTATATCTACTTGATGAAACATAAGTCTGAAACATTTGGAAAGTTGAAAGAATTTCAGAGTGAAGTGGAAAATCATCGTAATAAGAAAATAAAGTTTCTGCAATCTAATCATGGAGGAGAATATTTGAGTTACGAGTTTGGTCTTCATTTGAAACAGTGCAGAATAGTTTCGCAACTCACGCCACCTGGAACACCACAGCGTAATGGTGTGTCTGAACGTCATAACCGTACTTTATTATATATGGTGCAATCTATGATGTCTATTACCGATTTATCACTATCATTTTGGGGTTATGCATTAGAGACAGCTGCATTCCTGTTAAATAGGGCACCATCTAAATCCGTTGAGACGACACCATATGAATTGTGGTTTAGCAAGAAACCTAAGCTGTCGTTTCTTAAAGTTTGGGGCTATGATGCATATGTGAAAAAGTTTCAACCTGATAATCTCGAACCCAAATAGGAGAAATGCGTCTTCATAGGATACCCAAAGGAAACTGTTGGGTACACCTTCTATCACAGATCCGAAGGCAAGATATTCGTTGCTAAGAATGGATCCTTTCTAGAGAAGAAGTTTCTCTCGAAAGAAGTGATTGGGAGGAATATAAAACTTGATGAGGTAATTGTACCTTCTCTTGAATTGGAAATTAGTTCATCACAGAAATTAGTTCTAGTGATTCCTACACCAATTAGTGAGGAAGTTAATGATGATGATCATGAAACTTCAGATCGAGTTACTAATGAACCCCGTAGGTCAACCAGAATACGTTCAGCACCAGAGTGGTATGGTAATCCTGTTCTGGAGGTCATATTACTTGACCATGACTAACCTACGAACTATGAGGAAGCGATGATGAACCCAGATTCCGCGAAATGGCTTGAAGCCATGAAATCTGAGATGAGATCCATGTATCAGAACAAAGTATGGGCTTTGATTGACTTGCCCGTTGATCGGTGAGCCATTAAGAATAAATGGATTTTCAAGAGGAAGACGGACACTGATAGTAGTGTTACTATCTACAAAGCTCGAATTGTCGCAAAAGGTTTTCAAAAAGTTCAAGATGTTGACTACGATGAGATTTTCTCAATCATAGAGATGCTTACGTCTGTCTGAATCATGTTAGCAATTGACACATTTTATGAAATCTAGCAAATGGATGTCAAAACTGCAATCCTTAATGGATTTCTTAAAGAAGAGTTGTATATGATGCAACAAGAAGGTTTTTTCAGTCCTAAAGGTGCTAACAAAGTTTGCAAGCTCGAGCGATCCATCTATGGACTAGTGCAAACATCTCGGAGTTGGAATATATACTTTCATAAAGTGATCAAAGCATATGGTTTTATACAGACCTGCGGTGAAGCCTGTATTTACAAGAAAGTGAGTGGGAGTACTACAACATTTCTGATAAGTATATGTGAATGACATATTGTTGATCAAAAATAATGTAGAATTTTTTGGAAAGCATAAAGGAGTGTTTGAAAAGAGTTTTTCAAAGAAAGACCTCGATGAAGCTACTTACATATTGAGCATCAATATCTATAGAGATAGATTAAGACGCTTGATATATTTTCAATGAGTACATACCTTGACAAGATTTTGAAGTACTTCAAAATGGAAAAGTCAAATAAGGAGTTCTTGCCTATGTTGTAAGGTGTGAAGTTGAGTAAAGACTCAAAACCCGACCACGACAGAAAATAGAAAGAGAACGAAAAGTCATTCCCTATGCCTCAGTCATAGGTTCTATAAAGTATGCTATGCTATGTACTAGACCTATTGTGTACCTCACCATAAGTTTGGCAAGAGGGTACAATAGTGATCCAGGAGTGGATCACTGGACAACAGTCAAAAATATCCTTAGTGGAATAAGGAAATGTTTCTCGGTTATGGAGGTGACAAAGAGTTCATCATAAAGAGTTAAATTGATGCAAGCTTTGACACTGATCTGGATGACTCTAAGTCTCGATCTAGAAACATATCGAAAGTGGGAGCAATTAGCTAGAGTAGCTCCATGCAAAGCATTGTAGACATAGAAAATTTGCAAAATACATACGGCTCTGAATGTGGCAAACCCGTTGACTAAATTTCTCTCACAAGCAAAACATGATCACTCTTTGGGTGTTAATCACATAGCGACGTGAACTAGATTATTGACTCTAGTAAACCCTTTGGGTGTTAGTCACATGGAGATGTGAACTAATCACATAAAGATGTGAACTATTGGTGTTAAATCACATGACAATGTGAACTAGATTATTGACTCTAGTGCAAGTGGGAGACTGAAGGAAATATGCCCTAGAGGCAATAATAAAGTTGTTATTTATATTTCCTTATGTCATGATAAATGTTTATTATTCATGCTAGAATTGTATTAACCATAAACTAAGTACATGTGTGAATACATAGACAAACAGAGTGTCCCTAGTATGCCTCTACTTGACTAGCTCGTTAATCAAAGATGGTTAAGTTTCCTAGCCAGGGACATGTGTTGTCATTTGATGAACGTGATCACATCATTAGAGAATGATGTGATGGACAAGACCCATCCGTTAGCTTAGCATAATGATCGTTTAGTTTTATTGCTACTGCTTTCTTCATAACTTATACATGTTCCTCTGACTATGAGATTATGCAACTCCCGAATACTGGAGGAACACCTTGTGTGATATCAAACGTCGCAACGTAACTGGGTGATTATACAGATGCTCTACAGGTGTCTCCGATGGTGTTTGTTGAGTTGGCATAGATCGAGATTAGTATTTGTCACTCCGTGTATCGGAGAGGTATCTCTGGGCCCTCTCGGTAATGCACATCACTATAAGCCTTGCAAGCAATGTGACTAATGAGTTAGTTACGGTATGTTGCATTACGGAACGAGTAAAGAGACTTACCGGTAACGAGATTGAACTATGTATTGAGATACCGACGATCGAATCTCGGGCAAGTAACATACCGATGACAAAGGGAAGAACGTATGTTGTTATGCGGTTTGACTAATAAAGATCTTCGTAAAATATGTAGGAGCCAATATGAGCATCCAGGTTCCACTATTGGTTATTGATCAGAGATGTGTCTCGGTCATGTCTACATAGTTCTCGAACCCGTAGGGTCCGCATGCTTAACGTTCTGTGACGATTTGTATTATGAGTTATGTGATTTGATGAATAAAGTTTGTTCGGAGTCCTGGATGAGATCGGGGACATGACAAGGAGTCTCGAAATGGTCGAGACCTAAAGATCAATATATTGGAAGGCTATATTCGGACATCGGAAAGGTTCCGAGTGATTCGGGTATTTTTTAGAGTACCAGAGAGTTACGGGAATTCGTATTGGGCCTTAATGGGCCATACGGGAAAGGAGAGAAAGGCCTCAAGGGTGGCCGCGCCCCTTCGCCATGGACTGGTCCGAATTGGACTAGGGAAAGGGGACGCCCCCTTCCTTCCTTCTCCTTCCCCTTCCCTTTTTATTATTCCATGTAGGAGGTGGAATCCTACTAGGACTAGGGAGTCCTAGTAGGACTCCACACTTTGGGCGCGCCCTATGAGGGCCGGCCTCCTCCGCCCTCCATCCTTTATATACGTGGCCAGGGGGCACCCCATAGACAGACAAGTTGATCATTGATCTTTTAGTCGTGTGCGGTGCCCCCCTCCACCATAATCCACCTCGGTCATATCATAGCGGTGATTAGGCGAAGCCCTGTTCCGGTAGCATCATCATCACAGTCATCACGCCGTCGTGCTGACGAAGCTCTCCCTCGACACTCTGCTGGATCGTGAGTTCATGGGACGTCACCAAGCCGAACGTGTGCAGATCGCGGAGGTGTCGTACTTTCAGTACTAGGATCGGTCGATCGTGAAGACGTACGACTACATCAACCGTGTTGTCATAAAGCTTCCGCTTACGGTCTACGAGAGTATGTGGACAACACTCTTCCCTCTTGTTTCTATGCATCACCATGATCTTGTGTGTGCGTAGGAAAATTTTGAAATTACTGCGTTACCCAATAGCATCTATCCTTTTCAAGTCGGCCTCCATCTCCTTCTCTATTGATGCCCCAAAGTGGTCAGCATCACTGTTTGCTCCTGGTCCCGGTGTCGGATGAGACACCCGTCTCTCCCCGATTGACTCTTGAAAAGACATCTTGCTCTAACCTGCGGTAGAAACAACTCAAAACAAAAATAGAGGATTTTGTCGTGGTACGGTGGTCAAAAACTTCGGGAGATTATATAATGAATTTTTACCAACCAAAAGAAGTATCGTGCAAGAAAACGGAGTCCGAAGGGCACACGAGGTGCCCACGAGGCAGGGGGGCGCGCCCAGGGGTGTATGGCGCGCCCTCCACCATCGTGGATGCCTCGTGTCCTTTCTGGACTACTTATTTTCCTATTTTCTTAAATATTCCAAAACGGAGAAAAATTGCTATTAGAACTGTTTTGGAGTCGGTTTACTTACCATACCACATACCTATTCCTTTTCGGAGTCTGAAATGTTCTGGAAAGTGTCCCCTATGTACTCCTGTGGGGTTATGGTATCAATAACATGGGTTTCAACATTTATGGGATTACTTGAGATATAATGTTTGACTCTTTGACTGTTCACCACCTTCGGATTTGTGCCTTCGAAGTTGTTGACTTTTATAGCACCGGAACGATAGACCTCCTTGATAACGTAAGGACCTTCCCGTTTAGAGAGGAGTTTTCCTGCAAAAAATCTTAAACTAGAGTTGTATAACAGAACATAATCACCTACATTAAACCCACGCTTTTGTATCCTTTTGTCATGCCATCTTTTAACTTTTTCTTTAAACAGTTTGGCATTATCATAGGCCTGGGTTCTCCACTCATCAAGTGAGCTAATGTCAAATAGTCTCTTCTCACTGGCAAGTTTGAAATCATAATTGAGCTCTTTTGTAGCGACTCGACCTCAGGCGGTCAAGTCTCTGTGCTTCAGTGTCATCCCTGGATCGGTAATGTTGACACACATAGTACTTCGAAGGATTTATAACAGAGTAGCAATCACACACTTATTACATCGAATGTCTCAAAAGAGAACTTATTGCAATAAATATGGCTTAAGGCCATCTAATAACGATAACATCGGAAGGCTTGCAAGGTAAAGTGAATCCACCAACTCCAAAGGCATAGCTGAGTGCATGACAAATGACCTACGGCATCTTACTCCTCGTCTGAAAAGTCTGCAACATGATATGTTGCAGCCCAAAAACGGGCCAACACATGGAATATGCTGGCAAAGTAACACAAGAGAGCAATGAACAGATAAATGCTATCACTACATGCATATATGGCTGGTGGAGGCTCTATGGTTATATTGTTTTTGAGAAAAGCCAATTTTTTCCTACAACAAAGGAATATATTTTATTTAACTATCATGGTAGTTGAAACAACATTGAGAAGGTTCCTCCAACTCAATCCCAATTAAAGTAGTCATTAACATCCCAACAAATTAATTTTTAGAGTGATGAGATCAAATCAATAATTCAAGTACCAGATACTCAAGATGTCCATAACCGGGGACACGGCTAACCATGATTAGTTTGTACACTCTGCGGTGGTTTGCGCACTTTTCCCCACAAGACTCGATCTCCTCCATTGGATTTCTCGCACTACATGGTGTTTGAGAAATGAATGACCGAGACACAGTCTTTCAGAAGCATTAACTCTAACCCTGGGTAGACCGTACCAACCTACATCCCCTACATCTGCTAGTCTACCACTGGAAGAGGTCATGCAACTTACTCCACTATGCGAAAGCCCATAATGGCTTCTGGCTGCACACCGAAGTTTCTAGCATGAATAATCTTATGATACCTTTGAGCCTGGGTGGCGGACCGTAGGATGATCACACGGGTACTCTGGGATATCCTAGGACAACACTGGATTCTCCAGGTGCCCACAAGAAATCCACCCAGATGTGTATTAAAGTTTCCACCTTAAGTTGAACCATTAATTAACAACTCACATCTGTCATGGATACTCTCAAACCCAATCCACGTCTACGAGCGTAGCATAGCAGTATAAGCATAACATGGAAGTAATTCCCAAGGGTTTGATAATAAAACAGGTAATAGGTTCTACCTCATCATCTCCTTCCCAAACCCACATGTTAAGACATCCTACTCATGCAATGTGTGAGGGTTGAAACTAATGCATAAAAACTAGGTAATAAAGGGTTATGATCAAAGTGTTACTTGCCTTGCTGATGATCCGCAAAACCTAAAGACTCGTAGTAGCACGCTTCGCACTCCGGGTGTTCTATGGCAAACAAACAATAGCATACATAAGAAATCAAGGAAAGATGCATGGGGAAAACTCAAATAAGAAGATCTAACCAGAAAGTTCAACTGAAGAACTCCGGTTTGCAAAAAGAATCAAATCAAACTGAGCAATGAAACTCAAACTACGAAAGAAACAAGATTTGATTACTAATCTGGAATAAAGTCAAATTTTACCGTTCCAAAATCTTGTTCAAGTTGGTTAAACAGAACGAGGGCTTCGACACAAAGATCTAGGCGCTTGTTTCACATGATTCAGATAAACGAGCGAAAAGATATACTAGAACGAAGATTAAGGCAAAAATCGTGATCGAAAATAATCGCGGGAAAACCCTGGAAAAAGAAAACTGACGAACAGGCTAATGAACGAACGTTCGCTGTCTGCGGCTAACGGGTGAACGGCATTCGTTGAAACGAACGTACGGATGAATGTCCTCTATTTAACTAAACCGATAAAAACCGAAAAAAACCGATCTAGAAAAAAATGAACTAGGGTTTCTAAAAAAACTGAACGGTTTTTCTCGCGAAAATCGGCGGCGGCGGCTATCTCGGCGGCGGCGGGCGGCGCGGCGGATGGCGGCGCGACACTCTAAGGTTTTGGGGGTGGGGCGCTGAGGTGGGCTGGGGCGCTGGCTCGGGCCTCGTCTTATAAGGGCCGCCGGCCGGGTGTAGTGTGTTGTACGGACACGGCCCGGTAGGTCGGTTACACTTTTTTTAAAAAATAAATCCTGACATGGAAAAACAATTGAAATAAATACTAAATGGACTCCAAAAATCTTGAAATAATTTTTCACGGTCCTCTAATAATATTGCGGACAAAGTGAACATTTATTTGGACCTCTAATGAAATTTTGAAAAACGCATTTTTTTCCTAATTCAAATAAAATTGCAATAAAATCCAAATAAAAACCTTAATTGATTTTAATATTTTTCCTCCAATATTCATTTTATTTTGGAGAAGTCATATTATCTCCTCTCATATATTTTAATATGGAATATTTTCAGAGTGAAAAATAATCAAAACCAATTGATCCTCTTTTCAAAATTTGAGAAAACTCAAATATGAAAATATCGAAATTCCCAACTCTCTCCGTGAGTCCTCGAGTCGCTTAGAATTTCGAAGATCGCAAAGCAAAATGCAGTAAAATATGATATGCATGAATGACCTATGTATAACATTCCAAATTGAAAATTTGGGATGTTACAAACCTACCCCCCTTAAGATGAATCTCGTCCTCGAGATTCGGGTTGGCTAGAAAATAGGTGTGGGTGGTCTTTGCGTAGATCGTCCTCTCGTTCCCAGGTGGCTTCATCCTTAGTATGGTGGCTCCACTGAACTTTGCAAAACTTGATAACCTTGTTGCGAGTAACTCGGCTGGCAAACTCGAGAATCTTGACTGGTTTCTCCTCATAGGTTAAATCACTATCCAACTGAATTGCTTCCAGGGGCACCATATCTCTCAGAGGGATATCGGCCATCTCAGCATGGCACTTCTTCAACTGGGAAACATGAAACACATCATGTACTCCTGACAGTCCTTCGGGTAATTCCAACTTGTAGGCAACCTCCCCCATGCGTTCCCAAACACGGCACGGCCCTACAAATCTCGGGGCTAACTTTCCCTTAACTCCAAAACGCTTAACTCCTCGCAGAGGTGACACTCGCAAATATGCTCTGTCTCTGATTTCATAGACTACCTCCTTGCATTTTGAGTCTGCATAACTCTTCTGTTTGGACTGAGCTACCTTCAGTCTATCTCAAATTATTTTAACCTTCTCTTCGGACTCCTTAATCAAATATGGTCCAAACAACTGACGGTCTCCAACTTCATCCCACATTAACGGTGTCCTGCACCTCCGTCCATATAGGGCTTCGAATGGTGCCATCTTCAAACTGGCCTGGTAGATATCGTTGTATGAGAACGCCGCATAGGGCAAGTTGTCTTCCCAACTAGATCCATAATCTAGCGCACAAGCTCTCAACATGTCCTCCAGAATCTGATTAACTCTCTTAGTCTGTCCATCTGTCTGCGGATGAAATGCGGTACTGAACTATAGTCTGGTACCCAAGGTCTGGTGCAGCTGGTGCCAAAACTTTGAAGTAAACTATGTTCCCTTATCTAATACGATGGTCCTCGGAACTCCATCCAGACATATGATCCCGGTCATATCTATCTTGGCCAACTTCGCACTTGTATAGGTGGTCTTCATGGGGATAAAGTGAGCTACTTTGGTCAAGCGGTCCACTACTACCTAGATAGAATCATATCCCAATCGGGTCCTGGGTAATCCGGTGATAAAATCCATGCCAAACGTATCCCACTTCCATTCGGGTATCGACATAGGCTGCAGTAATCCTGCTGGCTTCTGATGTTCTGCCTTCACTCTCTGACATACGTCACATACGGCTACGTACTCGGCAATATCCTTCTTCATTCCGGTCCACCAGAAACGCTCCTTCAAATCCAAATACATCTTGGTGTTCCCGAGGTGTATCGTGTATGGCGAGTCATGAGCTTCCTGTAATATTAACTTCCTGATCTCGGTATTGTTGGGCACAAATATATGGTCTTCAAACCACAAGGTGTCATGCTCATCCTCACGAAAACCTTTGGCTCTGCCCTCACTCATCTTCTCCTTTATCTCGGCAATTTCTTTGTCATCCTTCTGAGCTTCTCAAATCTTTCCCAACAATGTCGACTGAACTTCCATGGTTGTAACAAAACCTCTATGAACTATCTCCAAATGAAGCTCCCTGAGATCTTCTGCTAACTCCCCGGGCAAACCTCCTGTTACTAGGGTATTGGCATAACTCTTCCAGCTCAAAGTGTCTGCTATGACATTGGCCTTTCCTGGATGATAGTGCAACTTCATATCGTAATCCTTTATAAGCTCTAACCATCTCCTTTGCGTGAGATTCAACTCCTTCTGTGTGAGAATGTACTTCAAACTCTTATGGTCTGTGTACACATCACAATGGTTCCCAATAAGGAAATGTCTCCAGGTCTTGAGTGCATGCACTACAACTGCTAACTCCAAGTGGTGTGTGGCATAATTCAACTCATGCGGTCGAAGTTGTCGTGAGGCATACGAAACAACTCTTCCGTCATGCATAAGTACACTTTTAAGTCCTAAGCGAGATGCGTCGCAATACAGTTGGAAATCCTTGCGTATATCTGGCAAAATCAGTACTGGGGCCGTAGTCAAACGTTTCTTCAACTCCTAGAAACTTGCTTCGCATTCTTCAGTCCATTTGAACTTAGTGTCCTTCTTTACCAATGTCGTCATAGGCTTCGCAATCTTGGAAAAATTCTCAATGAATCTCCGATAGTATCCTACGAGTCCACGAAAACTGCGAATCTCTCCAACTGAGGTGGGTGCCAACCACTCAGTGACTGATTGAACCTTGGTAGGATCCACTGCTATACCTTCTCCTGATAGAACATGTCCAAGAAATCCAACTTCCTTCAACCAAAACTCACATTTTCTAAACTTGGCATATAACTAATGTTCCCTGAGCTTCTCAAGAACCAAACGCAAATGCTCCTTGTGTTCCTCTTCATCCTTTGAGTATACCAAGATATCATCAATGAACACCACAACAAACACTACGAGAAATATGTCAACTTGTGACCCTCACTATTGGTCTCTGAAAGGTCATAGTTTTTCATTTGTGACCTTTCTGTGACCAAAACCAGAAGGTCAAAAGCTGGCGGTCGTAAACTAAAATTATTGACCTTCTGTAAAAGGTCGTTGGTTCCACAACCAAATTTTTGGTCACTAGCAACCTCCCCAGGCCACGTAGGCATCCAGCGTGGCAAGCTGATGTGGCACAAGATTCAGCCCGGTCCAATTCTGTTTTCTACATGGGCCTAGCCCACCAATCCAGCCTTTTAAATGTATTTTTTCTTGTTAATTTTCGCTAGCTACATGGGCTTGGGCCATTAATTCGGCCTTTTTTCTAAGATGCAGCCTTTTACAATCTACTGATTTTTTATTTCCGTCCTTTTTTAGCCACTGGTCCCACCAATCAGATTGGTCCCACTTTTCATGCTTATCACAAAATTGATCCCACACATCAAAAATTTCAAAATTCGTCAAACAACCATTATAACTTGGACCCCCTTGTCTTTCCATTTGACGGGTATTCAAATCACATACACAATCATTATTTCAAACAATCCAAATAGCAAATGAAATTCATCCAAAACAACACGACATTATTCTATTACAAACGTTACAGTATACTACAACCCAGATAAGCCTACTACTGCTTACATTTACAACACATAATATGCTAGTCTTTGTTGATGTGCTTCACAGCTTCGAACTTGGATTCACACTTCACCTGTGCAAAAAACAAGAATGAACATATAAGAATAAGAATGTGTACAGAACATCAAACAGTAGCCAATGAGGGATCCAATAACTTATAAGCAAGACTTGACAGCAAATGTGATGTACATAAATAGTATGACTAACACTGACCAGTATCTGTTCATGGAGTGACTAAAATGTTCTCACTAGCTAGGGTTTTTTTAGTATAAAATATACTGACATGTGCAACTCTCTAAATTGATCATAGAAATGAAAACTGTAGGTGCGATGCAGGCCAGATCATCATATTTGAGCATTAATATTTCTGTATTACTACACAACAACTACAGCACTAGGAGTACACAACAACTAGTAGCAGAACTAGAAGAAATAACCAAATTGAGTGTACACCAATATCATCAGGAACATGAGTATAACAAGCATCTTGCTTTACTGGGATACAGTGACACAGCAGAATTACTAGGATACAGTAACACATACACATTGTTGATTTAACACGTTCAGAAACATTCTAGTGTGTATATTGTACTCTACAAGGCTTGATTTAACACAATGAGGAACATTATTGATTTAAAACATGTCCCAAGAATGAACTACTCCTGCAAATATCAGAAGAGCACAATCACACACTACATCTAATCCCCAAACAATCACTTGCCAAACTCACAAGAGCATAAGCAAAAGACCAGTGCATATTACCCAAATTTCTTCAGTACTCGAGCATCACAAGGAAAAAGAGCAGTGCATCCCTAGTGACTAAGTACAAACTAGTCAGATATAGATGATATCAAACCGAAGCAAATCAGCCACATCAAAGAAAGGAGAAAGTGATACAGCTAAAGAAAAAGATGGATGGAGGCAAGATAGAGAAGGAGCAGCCAACCTCATACTGCTTGGTCCACAGGCTGGTCCCGGTGGCCTGCTGGTAGCGGTCAAAGATCCCCTTGATGCTGCAAGTAGCACATGAAGAAGAAGAACAAAACGAAGCTGCCTTAGAGAGGTAATCAAGCAAGCAAACAGAAGCAACAGTGTAGTACAGAATGTATCACTATAGCAGGGGCATAATTTTTGTACTAGTTAAATTGAACATGGTTTGTACTTCTCACATAAATCTTTACTCTTGTAAACTCAAAGCTATGTTTGATCCCAGACGACATGAGCTAACGATTATAATGTATGACACCCTACTAAAGCAACAAACAACTCCTGACTTATTAGTACAAAGAAAATAGTTCTTCCCAAGCCTCCATTTTAACAATGTATAAATCTGCATAGGCATATACTGTTATGTCACTGCCTCCTAAGTATATAGTGACAGCCAATTTAAATTCAGCATACAAAGTTTAATAGATGCTGGACTGGAATATGCCTTGGTCACCAAATATTAAAACAGGTCTATATACTCTTAACTTTTCAGTGTAGAATAGTTATGATGGGTTCGGTACTTTGGGTAGCTCCACTGATGGTCACAGGTCTGTGTGGTGCCCTTGCTGCAGAAAGCTCCTCTACTACTAAAGGATAGATGGGGTCGTGGTTACCTTCACGAGCCGATCACTACCTATTTTGCAGTACAAGATTGCACTTGTGTTGCTACAAGTAATAATACTATCAATTTGTCAAAAGTAGTGGATGGTAAGAATAAAACCTCTGCCGGTTGAAATTTGATCAAGGTAAAAAAATTACTATACTCATGATCGTTGCATGTGTTTCCAATATTTAGTTCCACGCGTACTACTCTACATAAGATTGATCTCTTGTGTTTCGAACATTACTTACTTAACTTTGAGTTTAAGACTGAATCGGTAAGAGGAGATGCATACTGAAGCCGTCATTTCTAGAAAAAGAAAGAACAGTACTACTGATGCTTGCATTCGACATGAACACAAGGTAAGATGCAACGCGTTAATCAACTTACATTAACTACTAGTAATTCAAAGTGAAGTTGTTTCTGAACACCACTAGTGTAATTAGCTAGCTAGGTGTGTGCAGGGAGGGAGGGAAGCTAGCTAGGTATACCTTGCTCTTGGTGACATTGATGGCGTGGAACAGGAGAGTGCGGACTCCTGCATCTGCTTGATGCCTGTGGTGGTCTCCTCGGAGACGCTGACGAGCCTCTCCTCCATCTTGCGGTACTTGTGCGGACGATGGCGACCTTGACGGGGTTGTCGGTGGACTCCGAGTCGGCGACATTGCCGGACTCCTTGTTGGCCTTGACGCCATGGTGGATGAGCAGCGTGGCATCGTCGACAATGAGGTTGGGGCCGCCGTCGACGCCCTAGTCGAGGCAGCGCTCGGTGCACCACCAGCACTCCTCGAGTGCCGTGGTTAGGGATACGGGCGCGCGTGAGGAAGGAGAGAAGGTTGGAGGGCGCTGTGACGGTGGGAGGAGGCGCCTCCTCCTCCTCTGCCGATGGATCTGGAGGACGCAGCCAACCTAGGTCGAGTAGGTCTGGAGGGGAGGGGAGGGGAGGTCAGGGGAGGAGCAGATGGTGGGGGGAGCCAGCGGTGAGGCAGATGTGCTCGGCGGCGGGGCTGGATTTGGGGGCACAGGAGGAGGAAGAGGGGATAGTGAGGTGGTGGAGAAGCGCCTGGATGCGGCGGCGGAGGAGGCCTTTGCCTCCCGGAGGCCCCACGACACGCGGCTGCGCCACATCTCGCAGATCGGCACGGCCCCTGGCGCGAGCGCGCGTGTAGGGTTCGGCTGTGGAGCGCGGGTGGGATTGGAGAGGAGGGGATCTCCAGCTAGGAAGGGGAGGGGAGGGGAGTGGAGGTAGCGCCGGCGGCAGAGTGGATGCGGTCGCCAGCGGCTAGTTCGTGGGGATCCAGATCATGGGGACGGCACCATTCGTGGGGGACGGCGGCGGCGCGTCGGTAACGAGGTGAGGGTGTGTGGTGCGCTGGTTGATTCGGTTGGGTGGTGAGGCCATGAACGACGGCGAGCTCCACTGGAGGGAGCTGGCTGCGGCAACGATGGATCTGGAAGGGAGGAGGTGAGCTCTCTCCATCGGGCGAGACAGCGAGGAGACGGGGGATCTGGAATGGGATCGATGGATGGATGTGGAAACTGGAAAGAAAGGAGGCGGGGGGTGGATGCAAAATGACTATCTAGGGTTTCGGGGTCGGTGTGGAAGGGTTGAGGACAGCCATTGGGTCCGCGAGCATCCGACGGTGTTTGATGCATGATCCGCGTGATACGTCCACGGACCAATCAGAATGCAGTACGACGTTATGACCATCTAAATTGGTCGTAGTTGACTAAAAATAATTTTTGAGTGCCCAAAATAAGTTTTTTTGTGAATAACCTACCAAATATTTTTTTTGTAAAATTGGACCAAATCAATTTTCTAAAATACTAGGCCATATTTAATGCACAATTGACCAAATGGTTGGGTGTTAAAAGTTTTGATTCACGTATGGTGAAAAAGACAAATTTCCTCCGTTTCAGCTGGAAGCGGGGCAAATTTGAACTGCGGCTGCCTCATAGTTTGCTATTTATTTTTTCCAAAATTCATTTCTAGGTACAAAAGTATCTATTTAATGAGAGAAATACCAAAAAAATCCAAGATTCGACCACTAGCTAGGAACGGTCATTCCCGCTGTTTTGAGCGCATTTTGAAACGGACATAAAAAATTCAAAAAAATCAAAAAATTGGAAAAACTTCGCATTGTGTCATTATATGTGACCAGATTATCAGGAAAAATAATAAACTTGCAATACGTCAATTCTTTTTAAAAAGTGTTCTCACAAACGAGCTATCATGTGTGGAGATCAATGGCTTTCAAGCCAGATGATCAATCTTATGGCCACATTCATGGCATAGTTTGTTCAAATGATCTCATATTGTCCACAAGGGTGCATCTTGGAATTCCAAACAATGTTGCCTAAGAAAGTTTTCATTTTCTTTGCATGAAAAAACCATTTTCCATTTTCCGAGTGTCCAAAATGAGATTCTGATTGTGAAGAACCCTACCAAATAATTGTTGCAAAATTGGACCAAATCAATTTTCTAAAATACTGCCATATTTAATGCACAATTGACCAAATGGTTGGGTGTCAAAAGTTTTGATCCACCTCTGGTGAAAAAGACAAATTCCCGCCGATTCAGTAGGAAGCGGGTCAAATTTGAACTACAGCTGCCTCATAGTTTGCTCTTTATTTTTTCCAAAAATCATTTCTAGGTACATAAGTATCTATTTAATCAGAGAAACATCAAAATTCCAAGATTCAACCACTAGCTAGGAACGGTCAAGCCCGCCGTTTTGACCGCATTTTGAAGCAGGGCATAAAAAATTCAAAAAAATTCAGAACAATTGGAAAACCTTCGCATTGTGTCATCATATGTGACCAAGTTTCTAGGAAAAATAATAAACTTGTAATACAGCAATTATTTTAAAAAAATGTTCTCAGAAATGAGCTATCATGCGTGAAGATTCATGGCTTTCAAGCCAAATGATATAATTCTTATGGCCACGTTCATGGCATAGTTTGTTCAAATGATCTCATATTGTGCATAAGGGTGCATCTTGGAATTACCAAACAATGTTACCTAAGGGGGTTTTCATTTTCTTTGCACGGAAATTATTCTTCATTTTCCGAGTGCCCGAAATGAGTTTTTTTTGTGAAGGACCTACCATATGTTTGTTGCAAAATTGGACCAAATCAATTTTATAAAATACTAGGCCATATTTATTGCACAATTGACAAATGGTTGGGTGTCAAAAGCTTTGATCCATCTGTGGTGAAAAAGACAAATTCCCGCCGATTTAGTAGGAAGCGGGTCAAATTTGAACTGTAGCTGCCTCATAGTTTGCTATTTGTTTTTTCCAAAAATCATTTCTAGGTACATAAGTATCTATTTAATCAGAAAAACGTCAAATTTTTTCCAAGATTGAACCATTAGCTAGGAACGGTCAAGCCCGCCGTTTTGACCGCATTTTGAAACGGGCATAAAAAAATCAAAAAAATAAAACAAATTGGAAAACCTTTGCATTGTGTCATCATATGTGACCAAGTTTCCAGGAAAAATAATAAACTTGTAATACGGTAATTATTTTAAAAAAGTGTTCTCAGAAATGAACTATCATGCGTGAAGATTCATGACTTTCAAGCCAAATGATCAATCTTATGGCCACATTCATGGCATAGTTTGTTCAAATGATCTCATATTGTCCACAAGGGTGCATCTTGGAATTCCAAACAATGTTGCCTAAGGGAGTTTTCATTTTCTTTGGACGAAAAAACCATTTTCCATTTTTCGAGTGCCCAAAAGGAGGTTTTTTTGTGAAGGACCTCCCAAATAATTGTTGCAAAATTGTACCAGATCAATTTTCTAGAATACTAGGACATATTTAATGCACAATTGACAAAATGGTTGGGTGTAAAAAGTTTTGATCCACCTCTCGTGAAAAAGATAAATTTCCGCCGATTCAGTAGGAAGCGGGTCAAATTTGAACTGCAGCTGCCTCATAGTTTGCTATTTATTTTTTCCAAAAATCATTTCTAGTTACATAAGTACCTATTTAATCATAAATACATGGTTTGGTGGTGATACGTCGAGGTTTGGGCGGTGGCCGAGGGCCCCAACTCTAGAGCGCGTAAACTCGCATGCCCGCCGCGTGGTTACCGCGTGACTGTGGCGTTGCCATGTGTTCTGGGCGGCCTAGGCATGTCTAGTGGGTTGGGCACTCCCCAGGTAGGTGCTAGGAAGAAAATTACAACATAAGATTCTCACAAGGAGACCGATCGATGCTCAAACATGAATTAGCAGCCAAGTGTTTGATTAGTGGTACGGGAAATGTACATGGCTAATGGGCATGAGTGTTGGCTGAGGATGATTAGTTATTAAGAAGACCGTCTTCACAAATTTTCCGCTCAAAAGGAGGAGCCTAGGTGGTACTTGCTTTGCAAAGTACCACACTAACATAAATACGAATGTTGAAGCTGGGCTCAAAATAATGAATGGATTGAGCTGGAATTTGGTGGAGGATGGTTATTTGGGCATAGGAAAGCACTGTAGAAAATGGATACTATTTGGATATGCCAAAGTGGTACTTCCTTCACAAAGTGCTGCTCTGAATAGAATAGGAAAATGAATATTGTTGAACTATTTTTGAACTAGGCAAGGAAGGTTTTTGACATATTTGATGAAGATATGATCCAAACAATTTATGGGAATTTTTGGAATAACAGAAATATAGGTTGCTTCACAACCTAGGGAAAAAATTGACACATGGACATGACACATAGGCAAAACTGATGAGATGGCGCCTAGTCATCGCAACCCACCACAATTTACAAGGCTATGACCATCTATATTGGTCGTTAACAACTAGAAATAAGGCAGCGGACTAGCGCTGTTTTCTTTATGACCATTTTGTGTAAGGAAATTATGACCTTTCTGACCAAAATGGTCGCAATGGTTTAGGGTTTGGAGCCCCCCGAACAGCTTTTGACCAATTGGTCTCAAATGGTCATAGATCTATGACCAATTCTTCCAGGGTCACTGAGAGTAGGTCACTAGTTGACATATTTCTTGTAGTGAAACTTATCCAAGAATTCCATGAACACCTTATTCATCATACTCATGAAATAGGCAGGGGCGTTAGTTAATCCAAATGACATAACCGTATACTCATATAGCCCATACCTTGTGGTAAAAGTTGTCTTAGGTATATCCTTTTCTCCACTAACTCCTTGATCTACTTTTTTAATCTCCTCCAGATCATTTGTGGGCATCCGGTAGGGTCTCTTCGATATCGGTCCGGTGCCTGGCAACAGCTCTATCAAAAACTCAATATCACGTTCTAGCAGCATGCCTGGTAATTTCTCAGGAAATACATCTGGGTAATCCTTCACTACAGGCACTTCTTCCTGAACAACTCCCATGAGAGAATTTACATGAGTACTCTTGGGAGTATACATGGATACATACTTAATCATTTTTCCCTCCGGGGTGGTGAGTAAAATCGACTTACTGGCGCAATCAATGTTTCCTCCATACTTTGATAACCAATCCATACCGAGTATCACAACCAATCCTTGGGATTCCAAAATTATTAGGTCTGAGGGGAAAACGTGGCTGCCAATGGTTAAGGGTAACCGGTCGCACCATCGGCCGGCCCTATACTCTGCACCTGGGGAACTTACTAGCAAGGGTGTCCTAAGGGCTAAGGTGGGTAACTTCAACTTGTCCACAAATCCCCTTGAAATTTATGAATGTGATGCACCAGTATCAAAAAGAACAATTGCGGTAAACGACTTAACCAAAAACTTACCGATAACTGCATCTGGCTGCTCTTCAACCTCCTCCATGTTCACGTGGTTCACTTGTCCCTTGTTGAATGGGTTGGGCTTCTTCCCAGAGTTTCCATTGCCATTCCCATTCTTTGCTTCAGAACACTTGGTGGCATAGTGTCCAGTCTTCCCGCACTTGAAACAAGTAATGTGACTCAGGTCCTTCTTGGCGGGTGTTGCTGGGTTAGAGCGGTTCTGATTGCTGCCTTCTCCATTCCCATTTCCATTCCTAGGGCCGTGGTGGTTATGCGGAATTCCTCTATTATGGTTATGGCCTCCATCTGCTGCTCTCAATCTGCTGCTGCTTCCCTTCAATCATAAAAGCCTTATCTAACAACTCCTGGTAGTTGTTGAATGTTGCCACCATCAGCTGCATGCTCATCTCATCATTCAGCCTTCCATAAACTTCTCCTGCTTCGCGGCATCGGTGGGCACGTCATCTGGGGCATAGCGAGATAACTTACTAAACTCCTCCACGTACTGACCTACAGTACGGTTGCCCTGGCGTAAGTTGTGAAACTCACGCTTCTTCATGCTCATAGCTCCAGTTGAGACATGGGCTATGCGGAAAGCTTGCTGAAACTGCTCCCAAGTGACATTGGCTAGTGGTTGTGTAATTCTCCCACCATGCGGCTGCGGGTCCATCCAATTGGTGCGCGGCAAAACGCACCTTCTCAGCATCTATGCAACCGGCAGTGGTTAACTCCCTTCCAATACTACATAGCCAATCATCCGCAACTATAGGCTCGGTGCTACTGGAAAACACCGGCGGCTGTAACCTCAGAAAATGGGCTAAGTTGTCAATTGGAGGTGGTGGGGTGGGTTGTTGTTGTTGTTATTGAAAGCACAAGTGCTCCCTAGGTGGTTTTGACAATTGATGACAACATATCTCTTGTTGGACTAACATTTCTATCTAGCATGTTTCAGATAAGTTCAACAATGGAGTGGCATGTACTAAAGGTTGTGGGAACTCCTTCAAGATGCCAAGGACAAAGGATTGGCTAAAGCTTCAAGCTCAAGACTCATCATTTTACATTTTAGTGATCCAAGATCACATTGAGTCTTTAGGAAAAGCCAATACTATCAAGGAGGGATGAGGTGTTGCTTAATGAGCCTCTTGCTTCATGTGCTTAGTGATATGCTCCAAAACCCTCAGCTACTTTCCCACTTCCACATATGACCTAAACCCTAAGCCAAACTCAGTCCTACCGATTCTTCCTATCCGGCGCCACCGAGTTTCACTTGTCATTAGCCACTGCCAAACCCTAGCAATTCGGTTCTACCGATGGGATCTCGGTCTCACCGAGATGGGCTTGCAAACTCTCTGTTACCCATTGCAATATTCTCGGTCCCACCGAGATATGCAATCGGTTCCACCGAGTTTTGCTTCGCCAAATCTCAGTCTCACTTATTACCCAAATCGGTCCCACCGAGTTTGAGTAATCGGTCAAACCGAGTTTTGGATTTACCCTAACCCTAGCACATCGGTCCCACCGAGTTGATCCAGTCGGTCCCACCGAAATCTCTAACGGTCACTAGGTTTACCTTTTCGGTCCGACCGAGTTTGTTGATTCGGTCCCATCGAGATTGGAAAACTGTGTGTAACGGTTGGATTTTGTGTGGAGGCTATATATACCCCTCCACCTCTTCATTCAGTGAGAGAGCTATCAGAATGCATACACCATTCCAACTCATATGTTCTGAGAGAGAACCACCTACTCATGTGTTGAGACCAAGATATTCCATTCCTACCATATGAATCTTGATCTCTAGCCTTCCCAAGTTGCTTTCCACTCAAATCTTCTTTCCACCAAATCCAAATCCTATGAGAGAGAGTTGAATGATTGGGAGACTATCATTTGAAGCACAAGAGCAAGGAGTTCATTACCTACACACCATTTGTTACTTCTTGGAGAGTGGTGTCTCCTAGATTGGCTAGGTGTCACTTGGGAGCCTCCGACAAGATTGTGGAGTTGAACCAAGGAGTTTGTAAGGGCAAGGAGATCGCCTACTTCGTGAAGATCTACCGCTAGTGAGGCAAGTCCTGTGTGGGCGATGGCCATGGTGGGATAGACAAGGTTGCTTCTTCGTGGACCCTTTGTGGGTGGTAGCTTCTTCGTGGACCCTTCGTGGGTGGAGCCCTGTGTGGACTCGCGCAACCATTACCCTCTGTGGGTGGAGCCCTGTGTGGACTCTCGCAACCGTTACCCTTAGTGGGTTGAAGTCTCCATCAACGTGGATGTAGGATAGCACCACCTATCCGAACCACGGGAAAAACATCTGTGTCTCAAATTGCGTTTGATCTCTCCAAACCCTTCCCTTTACATTCTTGCAAGTTGCATGCTTTACATTCCGCTGCTCATATACTTTTTGCATGTTTGCTTCATATGTATTGTGTGTGTTGAAATTGTGCCTAAACTCCACTTAAACAGAAAAAGCTTAAAAATTGCAACTTTAGCATTAAGTGTCTAATCACCCCCCGTATAGACACATCTACTTCTTGATCCTACAAGTGGTATCAGAGCATTGGTCTCCATTGCCTTGGTTTAATCACCATTGGAGGAAGATGGATGTGTCTACTCTAGGGAGTCTTAGACATAGAGTGCCTATTCTTGATGGAAAGTATTTTCATGAGTGAAAAAATGAGATGCTTGTAATCTTCAATAAATATCATTTGAACAAGTATATTGCTAGCCCTTGTGCACTTCATATTGATCCTTTGCATCCTACCCTAGATGAAGATATTGACATGATTCGCAATCTTAGAACTATTGAGCTCATCATTAGAGGATTGCCCAAAAACTTGATTGCTAGTTTGCCTACTCAAAATTGTGCCTATACTATATGGAAATTTCTTGAGGAACGATTTCCCGATCATTCCTTGAAAACTTTGGATGAAATTTTCCATAAATCTATTGCCTTGAGTAAGATGAATTCTAGTGATCCTAGTTTTGGTAAATGTCTATTTGAACTTACCAATCTTAAGCATGCTAAAGGAGATGTTGGAATCATTAATGATATCATATTCAAAGCTATAAGAATTCATAAAAGTGACCACCTTGATGATCATTTATCTAATGAATTACCCTCTCTAGGAAATGATGAGTCACAAGATCACGATGAACATGAATATTATGATGATGATGATAGTGACTTCGATCTTGATGATGCAATGAGACATTTTGGTCTTATGGCAAATCTTCGGGGATATGAATCAGGAGGAAAGGAATGGGTTCTTGACAGTCGATGTACTGATCATATGACCGGAGATGAAGAGATGTTTCGTGAGCTTGCTGAAAATGACGGCCCTCGAAAATATGTCACCTTTGGTGATAATTCAAAGGGTAAAGTGGTTGGCCTTGGTAAGGTGGCCATCTCACATGATAGTTCCATTCAAAATGTCATGCTCGTTGAATCTCTTGGCTACAACTTACTTTCAGTATCTAGACTTGCTGATTTCGGTTTGAATGTCCTATTTACTGAGGTAGATTGCCAAGTATTTCGTCGAGACAATCATAAAATGGTCTTTACGGGTATACGTAGAGGTGATCTTTACATTGTCGATTTCTCTAAAAAGGCACAACCTAAAACTTGCTTTGTTGCTAAATCCTCAAAAGGTTGGTTGTGGCATAGACGACTAGGTCACGTTGGCATGAGAAACCTTGACAAGCTTATTAAAGGAAATCATATCCTTGGAGTCAACGATGTCATATTTGATAAGGATAGACTTTGCAGTGCTTGTCAAGAAGGTAAACAGGTTGGAGGAAGACATCCCGTGAAGAACATCATGACCACAAGGAGGCCACTCGAGCTACTTCACATGGATCTTTTTGGTCCCAACGCCTACAAGAGTCTCGGTGGAAATTCCTTTGGTCTAGTTATAGTTGATGATTTTTCAAGATTTACGTGGGTGTTATTTCTTAATGACAAGTCACAGGTCCAGAAGATCTTCAGAAACTTCGCTAGGAAGGCTCGAAATCAGTTTGATGTGAAGATCAAGAAGGTTTGGAGTGACAATGGAACGGGGTTCAAGAACGCAAATGTGGACACCTTTCTTGACGAAGAAGGGATTTCACACGAGTTCTCGGCTACGTACACACCTCAACAAAATGGAGTTGTTGAGAGGAAGAACCGGCCGCTCATCGAAATGGCAAGAACGATGCTTGATGAATACAAGACGCCAAAGCACTTTTGGGCAGAAGCGGTTGAGACAGCTTGTCACGCAACAAATCACTTATATCTTCACAAGCTACTCGGCAAGACGGCATACGAGCTTCTCACCGGTAACAAACCCCAAGCTGGATACTTTCGAGTATTCGGCTCAAAGTGCTACATTCTTGATAAGCATCGTCGTTCAAAGTTTGCTCCTAAATCTCATGAAGGTTTTGTACTTGGTTATGGCTCAAACTCTCACACTTACCGTGTCTACAACAATTTCACCCGAAAGGTTGAAGAGACGGTAGATGTGAAGTTTGATGAATCTAATGGCTCGCAAGTAGAGCAATTGCCAATTGATGTAGGAGACAAAGACTCTTCAGAAGCAATTCAAGACTTGTCCATTGGCAAAATTCGTCCAACGGAGGTGAAGGAGAGTACTTCATCCGTCCAAGTGGAAGCTTCTACTTCACGACAAGGTGAACCAAGAATCGACACGGAAGCATCCACAAGTGGGACACACCAAGATGAAGAAAACGAGGAAGTACGTCAAGATGAACATCAACAACCTCCTTCTCCACCACGACAAGAGAACGACGACGTCAACAATGAAGAAGGCCAAGAAGAAGAACGAGATGAAGAAGATGTTCAACGAAGACCCAAGCAAAAGCTCTCACAAGTTCGAGCAAGAATTGCCAAAGATCATCCCGTCGAGCAAATCCTCAATGATATACAAACCGGGAGAATCACTCGCTCAAAAACTCGTTTAGCTAACTTTTGTGAAAACTATTCATTCATCTCTAGCATTGAACCTATGAAAGGTTGAAGAAGCATTGGAAGATCCAGATTGGATAAACGCTATGCATGAAGAGCTACATAATTTTGAGAGAAACCAAGTTTGGACATTGGTCGAGAAGCCCGACAACAACCACAACATCATTGGTACCAAATGGGTGTTTCGCAACAAGCAAGATGAAGATGGACAAGTGGTTCGCAACAAAGCACGTCTCGTCGCCCAAGGGTACACACAAGTCGAAGGTATGGACTATGGTGAGACGTATGCTCCCGTTGCTAGACTTGAGTCCATTCGCATCTTACTTGCCTATGCTAATCACCATAATATCACCTTGTACCAAATGGACATTAAAAGTGCTTTTCTAAATGGTGAAATAGAGGAGGAAGTTTATGTCAAACAACCTCCCGGCTTTATCAATCCTAAGAAACCAAATCATGTTTACAAACTTCACAAAGCTCTTTATGGTCTTAAACAAGCTCCTAGAGCATGGTATAAATGCTTGACCAAGTTCCTTACTACAAGTGGTTTTGAAATTGGTAAAATTGATTCTACTCTTTTTACTAAAAGGGTTAATGGAGAACTATTTGTATGCCAAATTTATGTTGATGATATCATATTTGGTTCAACTAACCCTCTCTTTAGTGAAAAGTTTGGAAAGCTAATGTCAGAGAAGTTTGATTTGTCTATGATGAGTGAACTCAAATTCTTTCTTGGGTTGCAAATCAAGCAAACTAAGGAAGGTACATTTGTCTCTCAAACAAAGTACACCAAGGACTTATTCAAGAAGTTCAATATGCAAGAATGCAAAGGTATGTCTACACCCATGCCTACTACTGGACATAATGATTTAACTAAAGATGGTGAACCGGTTGATCAAAAGGTTTATCGCTCTATGATTGGTTCATTGTTATACCTATGTGCTTCACGTCCCGATATTATGCTAAGTGTGTGCATGTGTGCATGATATCAAGCTGCTCCTAAAGATTGTCATCTTAAGGCTGTGAAAAGGATAGTGAGATATTTAATCCATACACCAAATTTTGGCATTTGGTATCCTAAGAGGTCTTCTTTTGATCTTGTTGGCTATTCTGACTCGGATTATGCCGGAGACAAGGTTGACAGAAAGTCCACATCGGGTACTTGTCAATTTCTTGGTAGATCTCTTGTGTCTTGGTCTTCCAAGAAACAAAACTCGGTATCCTTATCCACCGCTGAAGCGGAATACATTGCCGCTGGTTCATGTTGTGCTCAATTACTTTGGATGACCCAAACTCTTAAAGATTATGGGATTTATGTGAAACATGTTCCACTGCTTTGTGACAATGAAAGTGCTATCAAAATTGGTCATAATCCTGTACAACATTCTCGAACTAAGCATATTGAAGTTCGTCATCATTTCATTCGAGATCATGTTGCTAAGGGTGACATCAATCTTAAGCATGTTCGCACCGACAAGCAATTAGCGGATATATTCACTAAACCACTTGATGAGAAAGTGTTTTGCAGGTTGAGAGGAGAATTGAACATCATTGATGCTTCGAACTTGGAGTAGAAACTCCATTGGATACATGCAAGACATGAGCTTATGACTAATCCATGATATATCTCTTATGATAACTATCTTATGTCTTGGATATATTTGCACCTTGCATGTTGCCTAACCCATGTAGGTGCTTGGTTGAATCTAATTCCATGAGATTGTGACACACTCACATCTTGAGCAATCTCTACAAGACCAAGACTCTACACAATAGTGGTTGAAGACAAGGAAGCACAAAACCATGAAACATATCCTTTGACAAACTCTATGTTAAGCTTCATGATTGTCATTTTTGGATACACAAGTGCTCTTCCTTGCAAGAACTAACCCATGTAGGTAGATGAACTCAAACTCCAAGTGGTGCTCCCAACTCTTGATGAGCTACATCAACCTTGAGCACCCACACAAGTTCAACTACATGAGCAAGAACCACACCACCACCCAAGGTATGTTATTCCATCTTAGAGAAGCTTTACTCCAAGACATGAGTCAAAGCAACTTAACAAGGTGAGAATACATCAAAATGCTTAAACGAAAAATGGTAACCCCATTTTGAGCTTAAAACAATGAGTATGACCTACGATCAAGTGTCCTCACTTGACTCCTAAGTCAATATACTCTAACATAGGTGACTATGTCACCGCCCAATTCTAGATGAAGTTCTCTTGTGTTCTTTTCTGAGTTATTGCATCTGTCGCTTGCATATTTGTTTCCTTCTTTTTCAAACAAAAAAAACTTCATCTAGAAAATTTCACTCTTTTCTTTTTGGTTTTTGTTCTGCATATTTCTGCATCAAATTCCTTGCAAATCTTTCAGCTAATTCATTGCAAATCTTTGTGAGATCTTACTTGACTAGTGAGCTGAGGTGACAAGTGTTTTTCTCTGTGATGAACTCGGTTTCACCGAATTGCCATTCTCGGTCCAACCGAATCCCTTCGGTACTACCGAAACATGCCACTCGGTGCCACCGATTTTGCAATAGGAAAAATAGTTTGCCACATATTTTATATTTCTTCTGATCCAGCTCCACTCAATGAATCTTGTCCTCTACAAGCATCACAGTTTTATTCCCTGCTTTGTACTGAATCTCAAGGACCAAACCTATTCGACGGATTCCAGGAAAAACCTTCTTGGAAATTGATGTCAAAGGGGGAGAGAGAGATCACATCAAAGCTTATCATCAGGGAGAGAGAGATCACATCAAAACCTTATCACCTACAAAGGAGAAAGTACTAAGGGGGAGAGAAAGTACTAAGGGGGAGAGAATACTCAAGGATCCCATATATTAAGGGGAAGAAAGAAATCTCCAAGGGGGAGAGAATACTCAAGGATCCCAGATGCTTGATGTTCAAGAGGAGAGATGCCACATGTCTTTTTGGGGGAAAGACATGTTCATATGAACTCATTTGAATTTAGTTCTATTCATATCTTTCAGCTCTGATTTTCTATTTCCTATCTTCTCCCAATATCCCATGTAAGATTCAGGGGGAGCAAGACACCTAAGGGAAAGAAATCAGTCAAATTCATTGCATATCTTTATTCTTGGGGACATGTTGAATTCAATGTGGTACCTTGTACTCACTCTCTACATGTCATCCCAGTCTTGGTATTCTTGTGGTTTCTTTTGTTTGCTCTGGCTAGTGGACGTACCTGTGTTATCTAACCTTGTTTGTGCAGGTTCATTCCATCCTAAGCCAACTCAAGACCACAAGGTAAGTATATGCATCAAAATCATGAGTATGAGGAGTTCTTGCTTATGTACATACTGTTGCAAGAAGGACTCATGAGCATGAAGGTATTTTCCTTGATAATCTTTTGCTCTGATGCATATGGCCAAGATGCATGTAACACATTGCCTACTCTGTCATGGTTATGCTCTCACATGTTTCTATATTTCATATTTACATGAGTGCATACATGTAGGGGGAGCCTATGCTTGTTACATGTCCTTCCAAAGCTTTACTTGCTGTTCTTTATATCTTTATCTAAAGCTTTGATGTATGTTTCCATCAATTACCAAAAAGGGGGAGATTGAAAGCACAAGTGCTCCCTAGGTGGTTTTGACAATTGATGACAACATATCTCTTGTTGGACTAACATTTCTATCTAGCATGTTTCAGATAAGTTCAACAATGGAGTGGCATGTACTAAAGGTTGTGGGAACTCCTTCAAGATGCCAAGGACAAAGGATTGGCTAAAGCTTCAAGCTCAAGACTCATCATTTTACATTTTAGTGATCCAAGATCACATTGAGTCTTTAGGAAAAGCCAATACTATCAAGGAGGGATGAGGTGTTGCTTAATGAGCCTCTTGCTTCATGTGCTTAGTGATATGCTCCAAAACCCTCAGCTACTTTCCCACTTCCACATATGACCTAAACCCTAAGCCAAACTCGGTCCTACCGATTCTTCCTATCCGGCGCCACCGAGTTTCACTTGTCATTAGCCATTGCCAAACCCTAGCAATTCGGTTCTACTGATGGGATCTCGGTCTCACCGAGATGGGCTTGCAAACTCTCTGTTACCCATTGCAATATTCTCGGTCCCACCGAGATATGCAATCGGTTCCACCGAGTTTTGCTTGGCCAAATCTCAGTCTCACTTATTACCCAAATCGGTCCCACCGAGTTTGAGTAATCGGTCAAACCGAGTTTTGGATTTACCCTAACCCTAGCACATCGGTCCCACCGAGTTGATCCAGTCGGTCCCACCGAAATCTCTAACGGTCACTAGGTTTACCTTTTCGGTCCGACCGAGTTTGTTGATTCGGTCCCACCGAGATTGGAAAACTGTGTGTAACAGTTGGATTTTGTGTGGAGGCTATATATACCCCTCCACCTCCTCTTCATTCAGTGAGAGAGCTATCAGAACACATACACCATTCCAACTCATATGTTCTGAGAGAGAACCACCTACTCATGTGTTGAGACCAAGATATTCCATTCCTACCATATGAATCTTGATCTCTAGCCTTCCCAAGTTGCTTTCCACTCAAATCTTCTTTCCACCAAATCAAATCCTATGAGAGAGAGTTGAGTGATTGGGAGACTATCATTTGAAGCACAAGAGCAAGGAGTTCATTCCCTACACACCATTTGTTACTTCTTGGAGAGTGGTGTCTCCTAGATTGGCTAGGTGTCACTTGGGAGCCTCCGACAAGATTGTGGACTTGAACCAAGGAGTTTGTAAGGGCAAGGAGATCGCCTACTTCGTGAAGATCTACCACTAGTGAGGCAAGTCCTGTGTGGGCGATGGCCATGGTGGAATAGACAAGGTTGCTTCTTCGTGGACCCTTTGTGGGTGGTTGCTTCTTCGTGGACCCTTCGTGGGTGGAGCCCTGTGTGGACTCGCGCAACCATTACCCTCTGTGGGTGGAGCCCTATGTGGACTCTCACAACCGTTACCCTTAGTGGGTTGAAGTCTCCATAAACGTGGATGTAGGATAGCACCACCTATCCGAACCACGGGAAAAACATCCGTGTCTCAAATTGCGTTTGATCTCTCCAAACCCTTCCCTTTACATTCTTGCAAGTTGCATGCTTTACATTCCGCTGCTCATATACTTTTTGCATGTTTGCTTGATATGTATTGTGTGTGTTGAAATTGTGCCTAAACTCCACTTAAACAGAAAAAGCTTAAAAATTGCAACTTTAGCATTAAGTGTCTAATCACCCCCCCTCTAGACACATCTACTTCTTAATCCTACAGTTACTGTTGTTGTTGTTGCCCTGATTCTGAACTAGCAACTGCATCAGTGTATTCTGCTGCTGGATCAACTGAGTGAGCTCAAGTGGGAAAGCAAATCGAGGGTCACGTCTCGGAGGCATCTGATGGGTTTAGAGGGGAGAGATTAGAATAGAATGAGGTCTAGTGAGAAAGCACTACCCATATGCACATGAGACAAACACAATCATCTCATATCCCTCAATCAATCAAGCAAGGGCATACAATCAATCTAACTATCGTTACAGTGCTCGGTCTATTCTATATACATGGGGGAATACTACTGATCATATGGTGGTCTACTAGAAATTTTGATCGGTGAAAGACTCCATGATATCTGCTCCAGCTTCGTCTTCATAGCCATCATCACTACTATCAGGGTCGGAGTCGGTGTCGTCGATGATGATGTAGTCTTCAGAATGAATCTCCTTAGCTTCGTCGTCTTCTCCTCCTAGTGTGGGTCTCCCATGAAAACTCCTAGCTTCCTTGTCATGTCGCCATTCTTCTCCACAAGTATCATCATTTCCTCTATCCATCGTGTGTAGACTTAAGCTCCTCTTCTAGCTCTGTGATCCTGGTTTTCGCCTTCTTCAAATCTATCATGCTTGCGTACATCTGGTTCTCATGGCGACGAATGTGATGGTTTAATTCCTGGATGAATGCTACAATGGACCTGTCCTTCCTGGTGCTGATCATCTCCCATTGCTCATCTCGGCGCCCACATATCTAGTAGATAGTGTCCTTAAGCTCCTTGTGGCAAACTTCGCCGATGCATCCCATGGCAATGTGGGCTGCCTTACTCTTTCCTAGACTCCAGGTTGATGCATCAAAAGAAAACTCTATGGCCTCAGTGACTGGCGTGAATGTCCTTCCTGGAACTTGAACTCAAATCATCCAACGTTCCTCTTCTGGTAAAGTGGCGGTGTAGGTCCCGGTGAAGCTTGTTATTTCGATGTTCAGGTACCTAGTGACTTCCTTCAAGTGTCGTCCAAACGGGGTGTCTTCATCCGGCTATGTAAACTTGTTCCTTGTGTCCGCCATCCTAAAGAGTAGAAAATGGAGAAGAGTGAGAAATGAGTAGAGAAGAGTGATTTATGGCTCATTTTAGTGGTCGTGTCCTACATTCAGTGTGTTCTCTAATACCATCTTATAGCGACCCGACCTCAGACGGTCAAGTCTCTGTGCTTTAGTGGTATCCATGGATCAGTAATGCTGACACACACAGTACTTCGAAGGATTTATAACAGAGTAGCAATCACACACTTATTACATTGAATGTCTCAAAAGAGAACTTATTACAATATATATATGGCTTAAGGCCATCTAATAACGATAACAACGGAACTTGGAAGATAAAATGAATCCATCAACTCCAACGGCATAGCTGAGTGCATGACAAACGACCTACGGCATCTTACTCGTCGTCTGAAAAGTCTGCAACATGATACGTTGCAGCCTGAAAATGGGTCAGCACATGGAATATGCTGGCAAAGTAACACAAGAGAGCAATGAACAGATAAATGCTATCACTACATGCATATATGGCTAGTGGAGGCTCTATGGTTATATTGTTTTTGCAAAAAGCCAATTTTCCCTACAACAAAGGAATACATTTTATTTAACTATCATGGTAGTTGAAACAACATTGATAAGGTTCCTCCAACTCAATCCCAATTAAAGTAGTCATTAACATCCCAACAAATTAATTTTTAGAGTGATGAGATCAAATCAATAAATCATGTACCAGATACTCAAGATGTCCATAACCGGGGACACGGCTAACCATGATTATTTTGTACACTCTGCAGAGGTTTGCACAATTTTCCCCAGAAGACTCGATCTCCTTCGTTGTATTTCTCACACTACATGGTGTTTGAGAAACGGATGACCGAGACACAGTCTTTGAGAAGCATTAACTCTAACCCCGGGTAGACCGTACCAACCTACATCCCCTACATCTGCTAGTCTACCACTGGAAGAGGTCATGCAACTTACTCCACTATGCCAAAGCCCATAATGGCTTGTGGCTGCACACAGAAGTTTCTAGCATGAATAATCTTATGATACCTTTGAGCCTGGGTGGCGGACCGTAGGATGATCACACGGGTACTCTGGGATATCCTAGGACAACACTGGATTCTCCAGGTGCCCACAAGAAATCCACCCAGATGTGTATTAAAGTTTCCACCTTAAGTTGAACCATTAATTAACAACTCACATCTGTCATGGATACTCTCAAACCCAATCCACGTCTACGAGCATAGCATAGCAGTATAAGCATAACATGGAAGTAATTCCCAAGTGTTTGATAATAAAATAGGTAATAGGTTCTACCTCATCATCTACTTCCCAAACCCACATGTTAAGAGATCCTACTCATGCAATGTGTGAGGGTTGAAACTAATGCATAAAAACTGGGTAATAAAGGGGTATGATTAAAGTGTTACTTGCCTTGCTGATGATCCGCAAAACCTAAAGACTCGTAGTAGCACGCTTCGCACTCCGGGTGTTCTATGGCAAACAAACAATAGCATACATAAGAAATCAAGCAAAGATGCATGGGGAAAACTTAAATAAGAAGATCTAACCAGAAAGTTCAACTGAAGAACTCCAGTTTGCAAAAAGAATCAAATCAAATGGAGGAACGAAACTCAAACTACGAAAGAAACAAGATCCGATTACTAATCTGGACTAAAGTCAAATTTTACCGTTCCAAAATCTTGTTCAAGTTGGTTAAATAGAAAGAGGGCTTCAAGACGAAGATCTAGGCGCTTGTTTCACCTGATTCAGATAAACAAGCGAAAATATATACTAGAATGAAGATTAAGGCAGAAATCGCAATCGAAAATAATCACGGAAAAACCCTGGAAAAATAAAATTGACGAACAGGCTAACGAATGAATGTTCGCTGTCTGCGGCTAACGGGTGAATGGCGTTCGTTAAAACGAACATCCGCTATTTAACTAAACCGAGAAAAACCGATCTAGAAAAAAACCGAACTAGGGTTTCTAAAAAAATGAATTGTTTTTCTCGCGAAAACCGGCGGCGGACGGAGGCGGCGCGGATCAGGCGAGCGGGCGGTGCGATGCTCTAGTGTTTCGGGTGCAGGGCGCTGGGGTGGGCTGGGGCGTTGTCTTGGGCCTTCGCTTATAAGGGCCGGTCGGGTGCAGTGTCCTGTACGGACATGGCCCGGTAGGTCGGTTACTCTTTTTTTTAAATAAATCCTAATGTAGGAAAGCAATTGAAAGAAATACTAAACGGACTCCAAAAATCCTGAAATAAATTTTCACAGTCCTCTAATAATATTGCGGACAAAGTGAACATTTATTTGGACCTCTAATGCAATTTTGAAAAACACATTTTTTTCCTAATTCAAATAAAATTGCAATAAAATCCAATAAAAACCTTAATTGATTTAATATTTTTCCTCCGATATTCACTTTATTTTGGAGAAGTCATATTATCTCCTCTCATATATTTTAATATGGAATATTTTCGAAGAGATAAATAATCAAAGCCAATTGATCCTCTTTTCAAAATTTGGGAAAACTCAAATATGAAAATATCGAAATTCCCAACTCTCTCTGTGGGTCCTGGAGTCGCTTAGAATTCCGAGGATCGCAAAGCAAAATGCAGTAAAATATGATATGCATGAATGACCTATATATAACATTCCAAATTGAAAATTTGGGATGTTACATCTTTAATGGCCTAATATGCCTTATGTTCTAGTTCGAGAGGTAAGTGACATGACTTTCCATTAACATTTTATACGGAGACATACCCATAGGATTTTTATATGCAGTTCTATAGGTCCATAATGCATCATCAAGTTTCTTGGACCAATTCTGTCTAGATCTATTAACAGTCTTTTGCAAAATTAATTTAATCTCTCTATTACTCAGTTCTACTTGACAACTAGACTGTGGGTGGTATGGAGATACAATTCTATGATTAACATCATACTTAGCAAGCATTTTACGAAAAGCACCAAGAATAAAATGTGAACCACCATCAGTCATTAAATATCTCAGGACTCCAAACCTCGGAAAAGTAAATTCTTTAAGCATCTTAATATAGGTGTTATGATCAGCACTACTAGTTGGAATAGCTTCAACCCACTTAGTAATGTAATCAACATCAGCTAAAATATGTGCATACCCATTAGAGGAAGGAAACGGTCCCATATAATCAAAGCCCCAAATATCAAATGGTTCAATAACAAGTGAATAGTTCATAGGCATTTCTTGACGTCTACTAATATTACCAATTCTTTGACATTCATCACAAGACAAGATAAACTTATGGGCATCTTTGAAAAGAGTAGGGCAATAAAAATCGGATTGCAATCCCTTATGTGCAGTTCTATCTCCAGCGTGGTGTCCTCCATAAGCCTCGGATTGCGTAGGATCTGTTCCTGTTCATGCTCAGGTACACAACATCTAATAACACCATCTACTCCTTCTTGATAAAGGCATGGGTCATCCCAGAAGTAATGTCTTAAATCATAGAAAAACTTTTTCTTTTGCTGGTATGTGAAACGAGGTGGTATAAATTTAGCAACAATGTAATTAGCATAATCAGCATAACATGGAGCAGTACGAGAAGCATTTATGACAGCTAATTGTTCATCAGGAAAGCTATCATCTATAGGTAGTGGGTCATCAAGGACATTCCATAACCTAGACAAGTTGTCTGCAACGGGGTTCTCAACTCCCTTTCTATCAATAATATGCAAATCAAATTCTTGTAGCAAGAGAACCCATCTAATAAGTCTCGGTTTAGCATTTGTCTTTTCATTAAGATATTTAATAGCAACATGATCAGTGTGAACAGTTACTTTAGAATCAACAATATGAGGTCTGAACTTATCACAAGCAAATACAACTGCTAAAAATACTTTTTTAGTAGTAGCATAATTTCTCTGGGCACTGTCTAGAGTTTTACTAGCATATTGGATAACATTTAATTTCTTATCAACCATTTGTCCTAGAACAGCACCTACAACATAATCACTAGCATCACACATAATTTCAATGGGTAAATTCCAATCAGTTGGCTGAACAAATAGGTGCACAAATCAAGGCTTTCTTAAGTATTTCAAATGCTTCTACACAATTGATGACCCACAAGTATAGGGGATCTATCTAGCCCTTTCGATAAGTAAGAGTGTCGAACCCAACGAGGAGCAGAAGGAAATGATAAACGGTTTTCAGCAAGGTTTTCTCTGCAAGTACTGAAATAAGTGATAACAGATAGTTTTGTAATGAGATAATTTGAAACGAGCAACAAGTAACAAAAGTAAATAAAGTGCAGCAAGGTGGCCCAATCCTTTTTGTAGCAAAGGACAAGCCTGGACAAACTCTTATATAAGGAAAAGCGCTCCTGAGGACACATGGGAATATCGTCAAGCTAGTTTTCATCACGTTCATATGATTCGCGTTCAGTACTTTGATAATTTGATATGTGGGTGGACTGGTGCTTGGGTGTTGTTCTTACTTGAACAAGCATCCCACTTATGATTAACCTCCATTGCAAGCATCCGCAACTACAACAAAAGTATTAAGGTAAACCTAACCATAGCACGAAACATATGGATCCAAATCAGCCCCTTATGAAGCAACACATAAACTAGGGTTTAAGCTTCTGTCACTCTAGCAACCCATCATCTACTTATTACTTCCCAATGCCTTCCTCTAGGCCCAAATAATGGTGAAGTGTTATGTAGTCGACGTTCACATAACACCACTAGAGGCTAGACAACACACATCTCATCAAAATATCGAACGAATACCAAATTCACATGACAACTAATAGCAAGACTTCACCCTTGTCCTCAGGAACAAACGTAACTACTCATAAAGCATAAACATGTTCATAATCAGAGGGGTATTAATATGCATAAAGGCTCGAAACATATGATCTTCCACCAATTAAACCAACTAGCATCAACTACAAGGAGTAATTAACACTACTAGCAACCTACTAGCACCAATCCCGGACTTGAAGACAAGAATCGGATACAAGAGATGAACTAGGGTTTTGAGATGAGATGGTGCTGATGAAGATGTTGATGGAGATTGCCCTCTCCCGATGAGCGGAGCGTTGGTGATGACGATGGCGATGATTTCCCCCTCCGGGAGGGAAGTTTCCCTGGCAGAACAGCTCTGCCGGAGCTCTAGATTGGATCCGCCAAGGTTCCGCCTCGTGGCGGCGTTGTTTCATCCCGAAAGGTTGCTTCTTATTTTTTTTCTCGACGAAAGACTTCATATAGGAGAAGATGGTCATCGGAGAGCCACCAGGGGGCCCACGAGGCAGGGGGCGCGCCCTAGGGGGGCGCGCCCTAGGGGGGCGCCCCCCACCCTCGTGAGAAGGGTGTGGGCCCCCTGGTCTTCATCTTTGGCGAGGATTTTTCATTATTTATTATAAGGTGTTCCGTGGAGTTTCAGGACTTTTGGAGTTGTGCAGAATAGGTCTCTAATATTTGCTCCTTTTCTAGCCCAGAATTCCAGCTGCCGGCATTCTCCCTCCTTATGTAAACCTTGTAAAATAAGAGAGAATAGCCAT
Source organism: Triticum urartu (assembly GCF_003073215.2). NCBI lineage: Eukaryota > Viridiplantae > Streptophyta > Magnoliopsida > Poales > Poaceae > Triticum > Triticum urartu. The sequence continues at coordinate 418,133,497 of NC_053022.1, read as the reverse complement.
AAGTATTGTGACATAATGTGAAATAACAGCCCATAATGCAATAAATATCGATATAAAAGCATGATGCAAAATGGACGTATCAACTCCCCCAAGCTTAGACCTCGCTTGTCCTCAAGCGAAAAGCCGAAATCAAAAAATATGTCCACATGTTTAGAGATGAAGGTGTCGATAAAAATAAAATACGGACATGAGGGCATCATGATCATTCTTATAACAGCAACTTATATAATTTTTGTCATATGATCTCTAATGCTAGAGTAATAATTCAATCACAAGATAGGACAAACTTATGGGCATCCTTGAAGAGAGTAGGCCAATAAAAACCGGATTGCAATACCTTATGTGCAGTTCTATCTCCCGCGTGGTGTCCTCCATAAGTTTCGGAGTGGCACTTGCGTAGGATCTGTTCCTGTTCATGCTCAGGTACACAACATCTAATAACACCATCTACTCCTTATTTATAAAGATGTGGGTCATCCCAAAAGTAATGTCTAAAATCGTAGAAGAACTTTTTCTTTTGTTGGTATGTGAAGCTAGGTGGTATAAATTTAGCAACTATGTAATTAGCATAATGAGCATACCAAGGGGTACTACGAGAAGTACTTATGACATTTAATTGTTCATCGGGAAAACTATCATCAATAGGTAGTGGGTGATCAAGAACATTCTCTAACCTAGATAAGTTGTCTGCAACGGGGTTCTCAGCTCCTTTTCTATCAACAATATGCAAATCAAATTCTTGTAGCAAGAGAACCCATCTAATAAGTCTAGGTTTAGCATCTTTCTTTTCCATAAGATATTTAATAGCAGCATGATCAGTGTGGATAATTACTTTAGAATCAACAGTATAAGGTCTGAACTTATCACAAGCAAATACAACTGCTAAAAGTTCTTTTTCAGTAGTAGCATAATTTCTTTGAGCATTGTCTAGAGTCTTACTAGCATAATGGATAACATTTAATTTCTTATCAACTCTTTCACCTAGAACAGCACCTACAGCATAATCGCTAGCATCACACATAATTTCAAAGGGTAAATTCCAATCAGGTGGCTGAACAATAGGTGCAGAGACTAATGCTTTCTTAAGTATTTCAAATGCTTCTACATAATCATCATCAAAGACAAATGGTATATCTTTTTGTAATAAATTAGTTAGAGGCCGAGAAATTTTCGAGAAGTCCTTGATGAACCTCCTATAAAATCCGGCGTGACCAAGGAAACTTCTTATACCTTTGATGTCCTTGGGACATGGCATCTTTTCAATAGCATCAACCTTGGCTTTATCAACTTCAATACCTCTTTCAGAAACTTTATGCCCCAAGACAATACCTTCATTAACCATAAAGTGGCACTTTTCCCAATTCAAGACAAGATTAGTTTCTTCACATCTCTGCAAAACTCGATCAAGATTGCTCAAGCAATCATCAAAAGAAGATCCATAGACGGAAAAGTCGTCCATGAAAACCTCACAAATTTTCACAAAAGTCAGAGAATATAGCCATCATGCATCTTTGAAAGGTAGCAGGTGCATTACATAAACCAAAAGGCATACGTCTATAAGCAAAAGTACCAAAAGGGCATGTAAAAGTAGTCTTTGATTGATCTTTAGCCGACACAGGTATTTGAGAGAAACCAGAATAACCATCTAGAAAGCAGTAATGTGTATGTTTGCATAATCTTTCTAGCATTTGATCGATAAAAGGTAAGGGGTAATGATCTTTCTTAGTAGCCTTATTTGATTTGCGGAAATCAATTACCATCCTATAACCGGTAATAATTCTTTGTGGAATCAATTCATCTTTATCATTAGGGACAACAGTAATACCTCCCTTCTTAGGGACACAATGAACAGGACTTACCCACTGACTATCAGCAATGGGATAAATTATACCTGCCTCTAGAAGCTTTAGTATTTCTTTTCTTACCACTTCTTTCATTTTAGGATTCAGACGTCGTTGAGGATCACGAACTGGTTTGGCATCTGCTTCCAAATTTATTTTATGTTGACATAGAGTGGGACTAATGCCCTTAAGATCATCAAGAGTATATCCAATAGTAGCACGGTGCTTCTTCAGAGTTTTCAATAATCTTTCTTCTTCATGCTCTGAAAGGTTAGCACTAATAATAACATGATATATCTTCTTTTCATCAAGATAAGCATATTTAAGATTATCAGGCAACGGTTTAAGCTCAAACACGGGATCACCCTTAGGTGGAGGAGGATCCCCTAGGATTTCAACAGGCAAATTGTGTTTTAGCATAGGTTCTTGTTTAAAGAATACTTCATCTATTTCCCTTCTTTCATTCATAAACATATCATTCTCATGGTCTAGCAAATATTGTTCTAAAGGATCATTAGGAGGTACGGCAATAGAAGCAAGACCAATAATTTCATCCTTACTAGGCAATTCTTCTTCATGGTGTTGTTTACTAAATTTAGAGAAATTAAACTCATGAGTCATATCATCCAAGACAATAGTAACAACATTCTTTTCGTAGTCTATCCTAGCATTAACTGTATTCAAGAAGGGTCTACCAAATATAATGGGACAAAAGATATCTTGTGGAGAACTAAGGACAAGAAAATCAGCAGGATATTTAGTTTTCCCGCACAAGACTTCAACATCTCTAACAATTCCCATTGCTGAAATAGTGACATCAATATCTTCTAACTCAGCAGGTGCAATTTCGTGCTTGATTTCTGTATACAAGTCATAAGGTATAACACTAGCACTAGCACCCATATCACATAAGCAGTGATAACAACGATCTCCTATTTTAACAGAAATAACAGGCACGCCTACCACAGGTCTATGTTTATCTTTAGCACAAGGTTTAGCAATTTAGCAGTTTCACCGCAGAACTGAATAACATGCCCATCAATATTATCAGACAAGAGCTCTTTAACAATAGCAATATTAGGTTCAACTTTAACTTGCTCAGGAGGTGTATATGTTTTAATATTGCTTTTACGAACTACAGTTGAAGCTTTAGCATGATCCTTTATCTTAACAGGGAAAGATGGTTTCTCAACATAAGAAGTAGGAACAATAGGATCATTATAAGTGACAGTCTTTTCTTCAACTTTAATAGGTGCATCTACTTTTACTTCTATGGGAGGATGATATTTAAACCACTTCTCCTTAGGGAGATCAACGTAAGTAGCAAAAGATTCACAGAAAGAAGCTACTATCTCAGAATCAAGTCCATATTTAGTGCTAAACTTACGGAAAATATCGGTATCCATAAAAGATTTAACACAATCAAACTTAGGTGTCATACCTGACTCCTTAGCATTGTCTAGGTCCCAATCTTCAGAGTTGTGTTTAATTCTATCCAATAAATCCCATCTAAATCCAATAGTCTTCATCACAAAAGAGCCAGCACAAGAAGTATCAAGCATGCTACGATTGTTATCAGAAAGCCGAGCATAATTTTTTTTAAGAATTGTTTCTCTTGGAAGCTCATGATTGGGGCATGAATATAACATTGATTTAAGCCTCCCCCAAGCTTGAGCGATGCTTTCTCCTTCGCGAGGCCAAAAATTATATATATAATTGCGATCATGATGAACAAGATGCATAGGGTAATACTTATGATGAAATTCCAATTTCAATCTTCTATAGTTCCATGATCCCATATCATCACATAGCCTATACCATGTCAATGCGTCTCCCTTCAAAGATAAAGGGAAGACCTTCTTCTTAGCAACATCATCGGAAATACCTGCAAGCTTAAATAATCCACAAACTTCATCCACATATATTAGGTGTTCATCAGGATGCTTTGTTCCATCTCCTGTAAAAGGATTAGCTAGCAGTTTTTCTATTATACTCGAAGGATACTCATAAGGAATTTCATTTTTCAATAGGTTCAGTAGGTTGAGGAGCAACTCTTTGCTCTACTGGTCGGGGTGAAGATACCCCGAACAAGCCCCTTAGAGGATTACTTTCCATAGTAACAAGTGACAGTAAATTTCAGCACACTATATAAAATTTTCCTTACCAAATTCCACCTACCAAAGGCGCTCCACTCCCCGGCAACGGCGCCAGAAAAGAGTCTTGATGACCCACAAGTATAGGGGATCTATCTAGTCCTTTCGATAAGTAAGAGTGTCGAACCAACGAGGAGCAGAATGTAACACCCTCGATGCGACTATAGCTCCCACGTGTCGAGGCACGACTTAGAGACATAATCGCATTGAAGGCATATGTCGCAAGTTAGGCAATCTTCACAACATCCCATGTAATATGAATAATAAAGGGGAGATAACATAGTTGGCTTACACTCGCCATGTCAATCAAGTATATAAATAACATTACATCATCCATACACTCAAGGCCCGACTACGGCGCCAAAATAAAAGAGAACCCAACATGCGACACGGTCCCAATCACCCCCAACTGGGCACCACTATTGATCGTCGGGAAAGGAAACATAGTATCGTTGAGAGTCTTCGTCGAACTCCCACTTGAGCTCATACGCGTCTCCTGGAGCGGAATCATCAGGCCCTGCATCTGGTGTAATAGTAATCTGTGAGCCACAGGGACTCAGCAATCTCGCACCCTCGCGATCAAGACTATTCAAGCTTATAGGTAAGGCAGGGTAAAATATGAGTGGAGCTGCAGCAAGCGACTGGCAAGTATGGTGGCTAACTTATTCGCAAAGGAGAGCGAGAAGAGGAGGCAAAGCACGAGCGAGAAACTAGAGAATAACCTACGCAAACACTACTCCAACACCGTGTCCACTTCTCGGACTCCGCCGAGAAGAGGCCATCACGGTAACACACTCAGTTGATTCATTTTAACTAATTAAGGTTCAAGTTATCTACAACCGGACATTAACAAATTCCCATCTGCCCATAACCGCGGGCACAGCTTTCGAAAGTTCAATCCCTGTAGGGGAGTCCCAACTTAGCCCATGACAAGCTCTCACGGTCAACAAAGGAATAGACCTCCTCCCAAGACGTTCCGATCAGACTCGGTATCTCGGTAATTCAAGACACTTCGACAGGTTAAAACAAGACCAGCAACACCGCCCGAATGTGCCGACAAATCCCGATAGGAGCTGCACATATCTCGTTCTCAGGGCACACTCAGATAGGTCAAGCTATGAGTAAAACCAACCCTCAAGTTTCCCCGAGGTGGCCCCGCAGGCTGCCCGGTTCGGACCAACACTCAGAGGGAGCACTGGCCCGGGGGGGGGGGTTAAAATAAGAAGACCCTTGGGCTCCGGTAACCCAAGGGAAAAAGAGGATAGGTGGCGAATGGTAAAACCAAGGTTGGGCATTGCTGGAAAAGCTTTAATCAAGGCGAACTATCAAGGGGTTCCCATTATAACCCAACCGCGTAAGGAACGCAAAATCCGGGAACATAACACCGATATGACGGAAACTAGGGCGGCAAGAGTGGAACAAAACACTAGGCGAGAGGACGAGCCTTCCACCCTTTACCAAGTATATAGATGCATTAAGATAACATGGCAATATAATGATATCCCAACAACTAAATAAAAGATGTTCCAACAAGGAACGGCCTCCAATCTTCACCTGCAACTACCAACGCTATAAGAGGGGCTGAGCAAAGCGGTAACATAGCCAATCAACGGTTTGCTAGGACCATGGTGGGTTAGAGGTTTGACATGGCAATTTAGGAGGCTTTCAAGCAAGTGGTAGGCATCGTAGCAATGGCATAGCAAAAGAGCGAGCAAACTAGCATAGCAAAGATAGTAGTGATTTCGAGGGTATGATCATCTTGCCTGCACAGTTGTCAGAGTTGACTGGATCCTCAAAAGCAATCTCAACGGGCTCCTCGTTAGCGAACTCGTCTCCCGGCTCTACCCAAACAAGACAAACAAGCAACAAGGATACGATCAACCACGTGCAATCTCAATCAACACGATGCAACCACGTGCATGAACCTGGCCTCAACTTGGAATTCCAAGGGTGCCACTGGAAAGATGAGATGAATTCGCTTGAAAACGATATAAAGAACGCCGGAATCGGAGTTACGGTTTGGAAATGGCAAGCAATTCAAAAATGACACCGGTCTACGATTTACAGCAAGTATGCCTCTAAATGCAATGAAATGAACATGCTAGAGCCACCAAACATGACTACAAAATACATGGCAGGGAAGCACACAAGATGCTTAACAAAAGTCTAGCACTGAGCTACGGCCAATTCATCCATTAATAGGTTAAAACAAGCATGGCAAAAACGCAAATGGTAAAACAGATCTCAGACAGTGAAATTAACACTTGTCTGGAATTTCAGATCATATAGCCCTCTTCGAAGCAACAAAACAACATGCTACAGGACCTGAACAAGACAAATAAAGATATGGCATGGAGCTACTCAACAAGCTTAACAAAAGTCCCTTAGTGACCTTGAGCCAAAAGGGATCACAAAATATAGTAACAAGCACACGAACATAGCAAAAACATATTCAGTTTTCAGGCTTAATGAAAACTGGGACATGCTGAAATATAACTCACGAAGGCATGTTTACGAGCTCGATGCACTCACCAAGGGGCAAGTCATGGCAAGAAAAGCATACATCCCTTAAGAAGGCACAAAATGCAAGCTAGAAATGGCAAGAACAATGGCATAGCATTCACGGATCAACTACAATAACATTGGCAAAATCGCAAACAAGTTGACGATCTGCCAAGATTCGCAACGAAGCAAAAGTAGAGCTCGATTGACTCAAGCTAGGGTGCTCCATAATTGCAAACAAAGACATGGATGGATAGAGCACTATAATATTAACAAAACTCCCTTACTGATCATCCTCAAAAGAGGCACGTATCGCTAGGAAACAACATGAACATATGGCATCATGAGATAAACAATCTCAGGACTTAGTGAAATCACTAAGTCCCTGAAAACAGAATTACCGAGTGCCTCACTTTGCAAGCTTGCACTAGTCACCTCACACATCCTAAAAATACATGGGTTGCACCTCTGGAAAGATGACAAAACCCTTAACAAAACATATGAAGAACTCACGGGCATATCATGCACACATTAATCATGGCAAAAATGACAAAAGTGCTAAACGGAGTAACAGATCTGACAATTAACTCAAGTAGCCCTCTTCTAACAGCATTTCGGGCATCAAGATGAGCTCAAATGAAAATGATGCAATGGAATGAAATGATGTACTCTCTGAGATGAACATTTTGATATGCTATATGCCCAAATCGGAGCTACGGATGCAAAGTTACGGAGCCGTGAACATGTGCACTTGAGCTAGGTTTTTCTGAGAAAGTCAACCCGAAAAAAAAACAGATCTCAGATCTGGAGTTACTGTAGCTGACGAACGCACGCAAACCGAGGTGGGTTCGTGCTCGCCGGAGTTGGTCGGGACTTCGCCGGAGAGGGGGCGCGGTCGCCGGATCTAGCCGTGGGGGCGCCGGATCCGGCCGGCAGCGAGGCGGCGACGGCGGTAGGAGGGCGGAGCGGCGCTCCGGGCGGTGGTGCGGCGGTAGCCGATGGGGCGTGAAGGTGGCCGGCGTCGAGGTCCGCGGCGGCGGAGGCGCGCGTCGCCGGCGGCGGCGGAGGAAGACGAAGGGCGGCGGGGCGCGGTAGGCAGCGGCGGCCGGTAGCGGGCCGCGGGGGCCGGCCTTGGGCTCCCGGGCCGGCGAAGTGGGCGCGCGGCTCGGCGAGTCGGCTGCTGACACGTGGCGGTGGCGGGCGGTGGCGGACACGTCCGCTCCGTCCGGACGTGTCCGGCGGCGGCGGAGGAGATTTTTAGGGTTAGGAAGAGAGGGGATCCGCGAAATTTCGGGAGGGCCTTTATATAGAGGTATAGGGAGCTAGGAAGCTCCAAATGAGGTGCGGTTTTCGGCCACGCGATCGTGATCGAACGCTCTAGGACATGGAGCAGAGTTTGGTGGGTTTTGGGCCAAATTGGAGGGGTGTTGGGCTGCAACACACACGAGGCCTTTTCGGTCCCTCGATTAACCGTTGGAGTATCAAACGAAGTTCAAATGGCACGAAACTTGACAGGTGGTCTACCGGTAGTAAACCAAGGCCTCTTGGCAAGTCTCGGTCCATTCCGGAAATGTTTAATCCCCACACACGAAAGAAAGCTAGAAATGACCACCGGAGGAGAACGAAGCGCCGGAATGCAAAACGGACAATGGGGAAAATGCTCGAATGCATGAGACGAACACGTATGGAAATGCAATGCACATGATGACACGAAATGAGATGCATGACAACGACAACAACACACGGAGACAAAACCCGAACCCAAGAAAATAAATATAACTTAACGCCGGAAACGACAAGAGTTGGAATACAAATTGGGAAAGTTACATCCGGGGCGTTACAACACTCCACCACTACGAAAGGATCTCGTCCCGAGATCTAGGACTGAAAGAACGCCGGGTACTCAGAACGGAGGTGATCCTCGCGTTCCCAGGTAGCTTCACGGTCGGAATGGTGTGACCACTTGACTTTGAGAAATTTGATTGACTTGTTGCGAGTCTTGCATTCAGTCTCTTCAAGAATAGCAACTGGGTGCTCACGATAAGAGAGATCTTCTTGGAGCTCAATGTCCTCGAAGTTGACGGTGCGGTCAGGAGTCTTGAAGCACTTTCGAAGCTGGGAGACATGGAACACGTTATGAACATTTGCAAAGTTTGGAGGAAGCTCGAGTTGATAGGCGAGGTCGCCTCTCTTGCTGACAATCTTGAAAGGTCCCACGTATCTAGGGGCAAGCTTCCCTTTGATACCGAAGCGACGAGTACCTTTCATAGGAGAGACACGGAGGTAAACATGATCTCCGATCTCGAACGCCAAATCACGGTGCTTACTATCATAGTAGCTCTTCTGACGGGATTGGGCTGCTTTGAGGTTATCACGAATGACTTTGCACACTTCTTCTGCCTCTGTGATTAAGTCATTACCCAAAAGCTGACGTTCACCGGTTTCAAACCAGTTGAGAGGGGTACGGCACTTCCTGCCATACAGAATTTCAAAAGGGGCCTTGCCCGAACTTGCTTGAAAACTGTTGTTGTAGGAGAATTCAGCATAAGGAAGACAATCCTCCTACTTCATGCCGAAGGAGATCACACAAGCCCTGAGCATATCTTCAAGAATCTGTTTGACACGCTCGCCTTGACCGCTTGTTTGAGGATGGAAAGCTGTGCTGAAGCGGATGTTGGTGCCCATGGACTTCTGAAAAGAATCCCAAAACTTCGAGGTAAAGATGCTACCACGGTCTGAAGAGATCACTTGAGGAATACCGTGCAGAGAGACAATACGAGAGGTATAGAGTTCCGCCAATTGAGCTGCAGTGATCGACTCTTTGATAGGCAGAAAGTGAGCCACTTTGGTGAATTTGTCGATGACAACGAATATAGCATCATTGCCACGCTTGGACTTTGGAAACCCAGTCACGAAGTCCATCTCAATGTGGTCAAACTTCCATTCTGGAATGGCAAGAGCTTGGAGGAGACCAGCTGGCCTTTGGTGTTCTGCCTTCACTCTTCTGCAGACATCACATTCATTAACGAATTGAGCGATCTCGCGCTTCATTCGAGTCCACCAATAGGCTTGCTTGAGGTCCTGATACATCTTTGTGCTCCCAGGGTGGATGGAGAGGAGAGAATTGTGAGCCTCGTTCATGATCACTTTACGAAGGTCACCTTTGGGTACAACAATACGATCCTCGAAGAAGAGAGTGTCCTTGTCATCAAGGCGGTAGCACTTGTACTTGGACTGACTCTTGGCAATCCCAATCTTCACCTTTTTCACCATAGCATCAAGAAGTTGGGCTTGGGGAATCTGGTCTTCCAAGGTAGGAGAGACTTGAAGGTTGGCGAGGAAACCTTGAGGAACAACTTGCAGATTAAGTTTGCGGAAAGCTTCACAAAGCTTGGGTTGATAAGGCTTAAGAATCAGACTGTTGCAGTAAGCCTTTCTGCTCAAAGCGTCAGCAATCACATTGGCCTTGCCTGGAGTATACTCAATACTCGGATTATACTCTTGAATCATTTCGACCCATCGAGTTTGCCTGAGGTTGAGATTAGGCTGAGTGAAGATGTACTTGAGACTCTTGTGATCAGTGAAAATGTCCACTTTTCTTCCCAATAGAAGATGTCTCCAAGTCAAAAGAGCATGCACAACTGCCGCCAACTCGAGATCATGAGTGGGGTAGTTCTTCTCATTAGGTTTCAACTGGCGAGATGTATAAGTAACAACTTTCTTCTCTTGCATCAATACTGCGCCAAGACCTTGGAGAGAGGCATCACAAAAGACCTCGTACGGCTTGGATTCATCAGGCGGAGTCAGAACTGGAGCAGTGATCAATTTCTCTTTCAAAGTGTTGAAATCAATGTCACACTCCGGAGACCAAACGTACTTGACGTGCTTCTGAAGAAGATTTGAGAGAGGCTTCGCAATCTTAGAAAAGTTTTCAATGAATCTTCGGCAATAGCTTGCGAGACCGAGAAAACTACGGAGTTGCTTCACGTTCTGAGGAGGTTCCCAATTCACAATTGCAGACACCTTCTCAGGATTCACGGCAATGCCCTTGGCAGAGATGATATGACCAAGATAAAGAACCTCATCGAGCCAAAATTCACACTTGGAGAACTTGGCGTAGAACTGATGTTCTCTGAGCTTATCAAGAACCAAACGCAAATGCTTGGCATGATCTTCCTAGTTCTTCGAGAAAACCAGAATGTCGTCGAGATACACCAAAACGAAGTCATTGGTGTAGGCGTTGAAGATGAAGTTCATCATGCGAGAGAACGTCGGAGGAGCGTTGGCGAGGCCAAAAGACATGACAGTGTATTCATATGAACCAAAGCTTGTTCTGAATGCTGTCTTGGGAATATCTTCTTCACGAATGCGAATCTGGTGATAACCCATACGGAGATCAAGCTTGGAGAATACTTGGGCACCTTTGAGTTGTTCGAACAGCTCATTGATGTTGGGAAGTGGGTATTTGTTCTTGATGGTCTTCTTGTTCACTGGACGGTAATCAACACAAAGTCGGTCCGTTCCATCCTTCTTCTTCACAAAGAACACCACAACCCCACGGAGAAGAACTAGGCCGGATGAGACCCATTTTCTCTTGCATATCAAGTTGCTTCTTCAGCTCTTTCAACTCTTCAGGTCCGAGCTTGTAAGGACGCTTGCACACAGGTTCCGTACCAGGCTCAAGATCAATAACGAATTCAACTGGCCGGTGCGGAGGCATTCCTGGAAGCTCTTCTGGAAAGACGTCTTGATATTCGCAAACGACTGGAATTTGAGAGATGGCATCTAATTCACCCTTCTCATTGAGAGAAAATAGACGGATGGTATTATCCCGAGCGGCAAAAACAATTACATCCTCAGACGAATGAGTCAATTGAATCTGCCTGGCTGCACAATCAAGCTGAGCCTTGTGCTTAGAAAGCCAATCCATTCCAAGAATAAGATCAATATCCGAGTTACCAAGAACCATTGGGGAAGAAAGGAACTTGTAGTCGCCCAATGTGATAGTAACATCTGGCACCTCCAGACTAGCACTCAAACGTTTGCCAGGAGAAACGATATCCATTTGTTTACCCAAATGAGAAGAAACGAACTTTGACATGAAACAATGCGATGCACCCGTGTCAAAAAGAACTCTTGCAGGAATATCATTAACAGGAAGGTTACCCATGATCACATCTGACGAGTCCTCTGCCTGAGCTGCATTCATCAAATTGACCTTGGCGTGCTTGGGGTTATGCTTGACCACAGCTGTACTTGCCGATCTGACAGGAGGAGGAGGAGGAAGACGCCTCTGGTTGAGACACTTGTTGGCATAGTGACCCTTCTGTTGGCACTTGTTGCACGTGACCTCTGAAAGCGGACGGTGATACGGAGCACTCGATCTTGGAGCTTGAGACGAAGTCTTGTTCTGAAAGCCAGGGTTGGGTGGGTGGGAAGAACCACTGCCACCTTTGCTCTTCTGCTGATACGGCTGACGGAACGGAGGAGGAGGAAGCCAAAACTTCTGTTGCTTGGCCACTTGAGTAGAGGAAGAAGGAGTAATATCTCTGACTCGCTTCTTGGAAGCATCACACCTCAACTGAGCAGCCTCTTGCTTCAGTGCCATGTTGTAGAACTCATCGTATCTCAAGGGCTCGAAGAGAACAAGAGCGAGCTGGATATCTTCTCTGAGACCACCCCTGAACTGGTATATCATGCTCTTCTCATCAGGGACGTCCTGCTTGGCAAAGCGAGCGAGCTTCTGGAACAACTTGTTGTAGTCATAGACAGATAAAGAGCCTTGCTTTAGATTGCGGAATTCCTCACGCTTGCTTTCAACCACGCTCTGCGGAATATGATGAGCTCGGAAATCTCGGCGGAATCATCCCAAGTGATAACACGTCCACCTCTGGAGTCCTTGTACTGCTGGAACCATTCTGCAGCTTGATCTTTGAGTTGGAAGGAAGCGAACTTGACAAAGTCCTCAGGCCTGACGTTACTACACTCGAAATGCTTGCACAGATCCACAAGCCAATCGTCAGCATCAGTTGCCTCAACACAATTGCTGAAAGTCTTTGGCCCATTAGCAAGGAACTGGTTCAGTGTAGCAAAGTGACTCTGATTGCTGCCTTGATTCCCTTGACTGCCTTGATTGCGCTCTTGGAGAATTTGCATGATCAGCTGTGTGTTTGCATTGGTTGCGGCCATCACAGCTTGCCATGCCTCCGGAGGAGGTGGAGGTGGTGGCGGATCAGGATTCGGAGTCGTGCGCGTTGGAGGAGCCATCCTGAAGAGGTTGACCACCATTAGCACATTGATAGACAAAATATTGAAGCTGAATCCAACGGAATGAAAATTGCAACATATAGTCTTCACATCCGAACAAAATGAACGAATGCGTTCCTCTTGAAATGGTCACATATCCATAAATTGAGAAGCCACGCAGAATTAAGGTAGAGAAATAAATCAACAAGGTATGGATCAAGAACGAATAATCGGTAAGAAATCCCAATCTCAAACCAATATTCGTGGAAGAAGAACTAGAGCTACTAGAATTCCCACCTATGAAACTCCCGAACCTTTCCGGTTATGCAATCAGGTGTTGGGGATACAGGGGAAGCATAATATCTCACCCAAACTAGCAAATCCTACATCCAGCTGTATCCATCCTTCAACACATAACCAAGAAACCTTCGGAAACCATCTACCTCAACCTTCGAAAAGCATCCGTTATACAAGTTATGGCAATACTCCCGAACTCCCGCCCCAGTACTGGGTGGCGTCGAGGTTATCTCACCAACGAACTGCATAAAAGAGATTTTTGATGTCGGCGTACTAAACTCAGGTATTCCAGAACTGCAACGATAAAATTATGATGACAAAACCTCAGAGCTCAACTCCCCGGGACACTTCCACTAAACCCCTGACAGGAGGCACCAAGATAGTGTTCTCATCATAAAACCATCGGAACGATTCCAAGATACCCGCGTGATCCTAAATGTTTTTTAGTGAAATTTGAGAAGAGAAGAGTCAAAACTCTACGTCAGGATGCCTTACCAGAGCGATGAAGATACTGGGAAGTAAAAGGAATTCCTAATCTCTCCGATATATAATTCCTAATTGACTCAAAACATTTTTCTAGACACAACTCGGCCGCTAATAACGATCAAGCAATGGGGCTCCTAAGGTCGGGGAAGGCTCTGATTACCAACTTGTAACACCCTCGATGCGACTATATCTCCCACGTGTCGAGGCACGACTTAGAGGCATAATCGCATTGAAGGCATATGTCGCAAGTTAGGCAATCTTCACAACATCCCATGTAATATAAATAATAAAGGGGAGATAACATAGTTGGCTTACACTCGCCACGTCAATCAAGTACATCAATAACATTACATCATCCATACACTCAAGGCCCGACTACGGCGCCAAAATAAAAGAGAACCCAACATGCGACACGGTCCCAATCACCCCCAACTGGGCACCACTACTGATCATCGGGAAAGGAAACATAGTATCGTTGAGAGTCTTCGTCGAACTCCCACTTGAGCTCATACGCGTCTCCTGGAGCGGAATCATCAGGCCCTGCATCTGGTGTAATAGTAATCTGTGAGCCACAGGGACTCAGCAATCTCGCACCCTCGCGATCAAGACTATTTAAGCTTATAGGTAAGGCAAGGTAAAATTATGAGTGGAGCTGCAGCAAGCGACTAGCAAGTATGGTGGCTAACTTATTCGCAAAAGAGAGCGAGAAGAGGAGGCAAAGCGAGCGAGAAACTAGAGAGCAACCTGCGCAAACATTACTCCAACACCGTGTCCACTTCCCGGACTCCGCCGAGAAGAGGCCATCACGGTAACACACTCAGTTGATTCATTTTAATTAATTAAGGTTCAAGTTATCTACAACCGGACATTAACAAATTCCCATTCCCATAACCGCGGGCACGGCTTTCGAAAGTTCAATCCCTGCAGGGGAGTCCCAACTTAGCCCATGACAAGCTCTCACGGTCAACGAAGGAATAGACCTCCTCCCAAGACGTTCCGATCAGACTCGGTATCTCGGTAACTCAAGACACTTCGACAGGTTAAAACAAGACCAGCAACACCGCCCGAATGTGCCGACAAATCCCGATAGGAGCTGCACATATCTCGTTCTTCAGGGCACACTCAGATAGGTCAAGCTACGAGTAAAACCAACCCTCAAGTTTCCCCGAGGTGGCCCCGCAGGCTGCCCGGTTCGGACCAACACTCAGAGGAGCACTGGCCCGGGGGGGGGGTTAAAATAAGATGACCCTTGGGCTCCGGAACCCAAGGGAAAAAGAGGCTAGGTGGAAATGGTAAAACCAAGGTTGGGCATTGCTGGAAAAGCTTTAATCAAGGCGAACTATCAAGGGGTTCCCATTATAACCCAACCGCGTAAGGAACGCAAAATCCGGGAACATAACACCGATATGACGGAAACTAGGGCGGCAAGAGTGGAACAAAACACTAGGCGAGAGGCCGAGCCTTCCACCCTTTACCAAGTATATAGATGCATTAAGATAACATGGCAATATAATGATATCCCAACAAGTAAATAAAAGATGTTCCAACAAGGAACGGCCTCCAATCTTCACCTGCAACTAGCAACGCTATAAGAGGGGCTGAGCAAAGCGGTAACATAGCCAATCAACGGTTTTCTAGGACCATAGTGGGTTAGAGGTTTGACATGGAAATTTAGGAGGCTTTCAAGCAAGTGGTAGGCATCGTAGCAATGGCATAGCAAAAGAGCGAGCAAACTAGCATAGCCAAGATAGTAGTGATTTCAAGGGTATGATCATCTTGCCTGCACAGTTGTCAGAGTTGACTGGATCCTCAAAAGCAATCTCAACGGGCTCCTCGTTAGCGAACTCGTCTCTCGGCTCTACCCAAACAAGAAAAACAAGCAACAAGGATACGATCAACCACGTGCAAACTCAATCAACACAATGCAAAGATGATATGCTATGCGGGATGCGATGCGGGATGCAAAATGCAAGATATGACAGGAAATGCATGAACCTGGCCTCAACTTGGAAATTCAAGTGTGCCACTGGAAATATGAGATGAAATCGCTTGAAAACGATATAAAGAATGTCGGAATCGGAGTTACGGTTTGGAAATGGCAAGCGTTTCAAAAATGACGCCGGTCTGCGATTTACAGCAAATAGGCATCTAAATGCAACGAGATGAACATGCTACAGCCACCAAACATGGCATCAAAATACATGGCAGGGATGCACACAAGATGCTTAACAAAAGTCTAGCACTGAGCTACGGCCAATTCATCCATTAACACGTTCAAACAAGCATGGCAAAAACGCAAATGGTAAAACAGATCTCAGACTTAGTGAAATTAACACTTGTCTGGAATTTCAGATCATATAGCCCTCTTCGGAGCAACAAAACAACATGCTACAGGACCTGAACAAGACAAAGAAAGACATGGCATGGAGCTACTCAACAAGCTTAACAAAAGTCCCTTAGTGACCTTGAGCCAAAAGGGATCACAAAATATACTAACAAGCACACGAACATAGCAAGAAATATAACTCAGGAAGGCATGTTTACGAGCTCGATGCACTCATCACGGGGCAAGTCATGGCAAGACAAGCATACATCCCTTAAGAAGGCACAAAATGCGAGCTAGACATGGCAATAACAATGGCATAGCATGCACGGATCAACTACAATAACATCGGCAAAATCGCAAACAAGTTGACGATCTGCCCAGATTCACAACGAAGCAAAAGTAGAGCTCGATTGACTCAAGCTAGGGTGCTCCATAGTTGCAAAAAAAGACATGGATGGATAGAGCACTACAATATTAACAAAACTCCCTTACTGATCATCCACAAAAGAGGCACGGATCGCTAGGAAACAACATGAACATATGGCATCATGAGATAAACAATCCCAGGACTTAGTGAAATCACCAAGTCCCTGAAAACAGAATTACTGAGTGTCTCACTTTGCAAGCTTGCACTAGTCACCTCACACATCCTAAAAATACATGGGTTGCACCTCTGGAAAGAAGACAAAACCTTCAACAAAACATATGAAGAACTCACGGGCATATCATGCACACATTAATCATGGCAAAAATGACAAAAGTGCTAAACGGAGTAACAGATCTGACAATTAACTCAAGTAGCCCTCTTCTAACAGCATTTCGCGCATCAAGATGAGCTCAAATGAAAATGATGCAATGGAATGGAATGATGTACTCTCTGAGATGAACATTTTGATATGCTATATGCTCAAATCGGAGCTACGGATGCAAAGTTACGGAGCCGTGAACATGTGCACTTGAGCTAGGTTTTTCTGAGAAAGTCAACCCGAAAAAAAAACAGATCTCAGATCTGGAGTTACTGTAGCTGACGAATGCACGCAAACCGAGGCGGGTTCGTGCTCGCCGGAGTCAGACGGGACTTCGCCGGAGAGGGGGCGCGATCGCCGGATCTGGCCGTGGGGGCGCCGGATCCGGCCGGCAACGAGGCGGCGACGGCGGTAGGAGGGCGGAGCAGGGCAGAGCGGCGCTCCGGGCGGTGGTGCGGCGGTAGCCGACGGGGCACGAAGGCAGAGGCGGGCCAAGGTGGCCGGCGTTGAGGTCCGCGGCGGTGGAGGCGCGCGTCGCCGGCGGTGGCGGAGGAAGACGAAGGGCGGCGGGGCGCGGTAGGCAGCGGCGGCCGGTAGCGGGTCGCGGGGGCCGGCCTTGGGCTCCCGGGCCGGCGAAGTGGGCGCGCGGCTCGGCGAGTCGGCTGCTGACACGTGGCGGTGGCGGGCGGTGGCGGACACATCCGCTCCTTCCGGACGTGTCCGGCGGCGGCGGAGGAGATTTTTAGGGTTAGGAAGAGAGGGGATCCGCGAAATTTCGGGAGGGCCTTTATATAGAGGTATAGGGAGCTAGGAAGCTCCAAATGAGGTGCGGTTTTCGGCCACGCGATCGTGATCGAACTCTCTAGGACATGGAGCAGAGTTTGGTGGGTTTTGGGCCAAATTGGAGGGGTGTTGGGCTGCAACACACACGAGGCCTTTTCGGTCCCTCGGTTAACCGTTGGAGTATCAAACGAAGTCCAAATGGCACGAAACTTGACAGGCGGTCTACCGGTAGTAAACCAAGGCCGCTTGGCAAGTCTCAGTCCATTCCGGAAATGTTTAATCCCCACACACGAAAGAAAGCTAGAAATGACCACCGGAGGAGAACGAAGCGCCGGAATGCAAAACGGACAACGGGGAAAATGCTCGAATGCATGAGACAAACACGTATGCAAATGCAATGCACATGATGACATGAAATGAGATGCATGACAACGACAACAACACACGGAGACAAAACCCGAACCCGAGAAAATAAATATAACTTAACGCCAGAAACGGTAAGAGTTGGAGTACAAATTGGGAAAGTTACATTCGGGGCGTTACACAGAAGGAAATGATAAACGGTTTTCAGCAAGGTATTCTCTGCAAGTACTGAAATAAGTGGTAACAGATAGTTTTGTAATGAGATAATTTGTAACAAGCAAAAAGTAACAAAACTAAATAAAGTGCAGCAAGGTGGCCCAATCCTTTTTGTAGCAAAGGACAAGTCTGGACAAACTCTTATATAAGGAAAAGCGCTCCTGAGGACACATGGGAATATCGTCAAGCTAGTTTTCGTCACGTTCATATGATTCGTGTTCGGTACTTTGATAATTTGATATATGGGTGGACCGGTGCTTGGGTGTTGTTCTTACTTGAACAAGGATCCCACTTATGATTAACCTCCATTGCAAGCATCCACAACTACAACAAAAGTATTAAGGTAAACCTAACCATAGCATGAAACATATGGATCCAAATCAGCCCCTTACGAAGCAACGCATAAACTAGGGTTTAAGCTTCTGTCACTCTAGCAACCCAACATCTACTTATTACTTCCCAATGCCTTCCTCTAGGCCCAAATAATGGTGAAGTGTTATGTAGTCAACGTTCACATAACACCACTAGAGGCTAGACAACATACATCTCATCAAAATATCAAATGAATACCAAATTCACATGACTACTAATAGCAAGACTTCTCCCTTGTCCTCAGGAACAAATGTAATTACTCACAAAGCATAAACATGTTCATAATCAGAGGGGTATTAATATGCATAAAGGATCTGAACATATGATCTTCCACCAATTAAACCAACTAGCATCAACTACAAGGAGTAATTAACACTACTAGCAACCTACTAGCACCAATCCCGGACTTGAAGACAAGAATCGGATACTAGAGATGAACTAGGGTTTTGAGATGAGATGGTGCTAATGAAGATGTTGATGGAGATTGCCCTCTCCTGATGAGAGGAGCATTGGTGATGACGATGGCGATGATTTCCCCCTCCGGGAGGGAAGTTTCCCCGGCAGAACAGCTCTGCCGGAGCTCTAGATTGGATCCACCAAGGTTCCGCCTCGTGGCGGCGTTGTTTCGTCCCAAAAGGTTGCTTCTTATTTTTTTCTCGATGAAAGACTTCATATAGGAGAAGATGGTCATCGGAGAGCCACCAGGGGGCCCACGAGGCAGGGGTGCGCGCCCTAGGGGGGGCGCCCCCACCCTCGTGAGAAGGGTGTGGGCCCCTTGGTCTTCATCTTTGGCGAGGATTTTTCATTATTTATTATAAGGTGTTCCAAGGAGTTTCAGGACTTTTGGAGTTGTGCAGAATAGGTCTCTAATATTTTCTCCTTTTCCAGCCCAGAATTCCGTAACACCCCGGATGTAACTTTCCCAATTTGTACTCCAACTCTTGCCATTTCCGGCGTTAAGTTATATTTATTTCCTCGGGTTCGGGTTTTGTCTCCGTGTGTTGTTGTCGTTGTCATGCATCTCATATCATGTCATCATGTGAATTGCATTTGCATACGTGTTCATCTCATGCATTCGAGCATTTTCCCCGTTGTCTGTTTTGCATTCCGGCGCTTCGTTCTCCTCCGGTGGTCAATTCTAGCTTTCTTTCGTGTATGGGGATTAAACATTTCCGGATTGGACCGAGACTTTCCAAGCGTCCTTGGTTTACTACCGGTAGACCGCCTGTCAAGTTTCGTATCATTTGGACTTCGTTTGATACTACAACGGTTAACCGAGGGACCGAAAAGGCCTCATGTGTGTTGCAGCCAAACACCCCTCCAATTTGGCCCAAAACCCACCAAACTCTTCTCCATCATCTAGAGCGTTCGATCACGATCGCGTGGCCGAAAACCGCACCTCATTTGGACTCTCCTAGCTCCCTCTATGCCTATTTAAACAACCCCCCCACGAAATCCGGATCTTCCTCTCCCCCCGAAACCCTAAAAATCCGCTCGCACCATGCCGGACACGTCCGTTTTCCACCAGACGAATCCCGCCGCCGCCGCCAGCCACTCCACGCCCGCCACGTGTCCGCCGCCGCCGCCTCCCACCGCGGGCCGCGGGAACCCGGAGCCGGCCTTCCCGGCCCATCGCCGCACCGCCGCCCGCGCCCTCTCCTCCACGGCGCCGCGCCCGTGCCCGCCGCCATCCGCTGCCGCCCCGCCGCTGCCGCATCGCCGCCGCGCCGCCGCCCCGCCGCTGCCGCATCGCTGCCGGCCGCCGCCGCCAGATCCGGCCGGATCCAACTCTCCCTCTCCTCCCCGCCGTTTTTGGGACCTCGCCGGAGCAAGTCAACCCTCGCCGGAGTTCTCGGTTCGCGTGCCGTGAACAGTAAACCCTAGATCTCGGGGTGATTTGTTTTGTCTAAGTCCCGAAATTGCAGATCCATATGCTCATGTTCGTGGCCCCGTAACTTTGCATCCGTAGCTCTGATTCGTGCATATAGCATATCAAAATGTTCATCTCGGAGTGTACATCATTTCTTCCATTGCATCATTTTCATTTGAGTTCATCTTGATGCCCGAAATGCTGTTAGAAGAGGGCTACTTGAGTTAATTATCAGATCTGCTTATCCGTTTAGGTTTTGTCATTTTTGCCATGATTAATATGTGCATGATATGCCCTGATGCTCTACATGTGTTTTGTTAAGGGTTTGTCATCTTTCTAGAGGTGCAACCCATGTATTTTTGTGATGTGTGTGGTGACTAGTGAGTGCAAGCTTGCAAAGTGGTGCACTTGCTAATTCTGTTTTCAGGGACTTAGCATTTCCACTAAGTCCTTGAGCTGTTTATCTCATGATGCCATATGTTCATGTTGTTTCCTAGTGATCCGTGCCTCTTTTGAGGATGATCAGTAAGGGAGTTTTGTTAATATTGTAGTGCTATATCCATCCATATCTTTAGTTGCAATTATGGAGCACCCTAGCTTGAGTCAATCGAGCTCTACTTTTGCTACTTTGTGAATCTGGGCAGATTGTCAACTTGTTTGCAATTTTGCCGGTGATGTTGTAGTTGATCCTTGCATGCTATGCTATTGTTCTTGCCATGTCTAGCTTGAATGTTGTGCCTTCTTGATGGGTGTATGCTTGTCTTTCCATGACTTGCACCGTAGTGAGTGCATCGAGCTCGTAAACATGCCTACTTGAGTTATATTTCAGCATGTGTCAGTTTTTCACTAAGTCTGAAAACTGATTATGTTTTTGCTATGTTCACATGCTTGCAACTGTATTTTCTGATCCCTTTTGGCTGAAGGTCACTAAGGGACTTTTGTTAAGCTCTTTGAGTAGCTCCATGCCATTCTTTACTTTGCCATGTTCAGGTCCTGTAGCAAGTAGTTTTGTTGCTCCGAAGAGTGCTACCTGATCTGAAATTCCAGACAAGTGTTAATTTCACTAAGTCTGAGATATGTTTGTCATATGCATTTTTGCCATGCTTGTTTGAACCTGTTAATGGACGATTTGGCCGTAGCTCAGTGCTAGACTTTTGTTAAGCATCTTGTGTGCATCCCTGCCATGTATTTTGTTGTCATGTTTGGGTGCTGTAGCATGTTCATTTCATTGCATTTAGATGGCTACTTGCTGTAAATTACAGACCGGTGTCATATTTGAATCGCTTGCCATTTCCAAACCGTAACTCTGATTCCGGCGTTCTTTATATCGTTTTCAAGCGATTTCATCTCAGTTTTCCAGTGGCACACTTGGATTTCCATGTTGAGGCCAGGTTCATGCATTTCCTGTCATATCTTGCATTTTGCATCCCGCATCGCATCCCGCATAGCATATCATCTTTGCATTGTGTTGTTTGAGTTTGCACGTTGTTGATTGTGTCCTTGTTGCTTGTTTGTCTTGTTTGGGTAGAGCCGGGAGACGAGTTCGCTAACGAGGAGCCCGTTGAGTTTGCTTTCGAGGATCCAGTCAACTCTGACAACTGTGCGGGCAAGATGATCATACCCTCGAAATCACTACTATCTTTGCTATGCTAGTTTGCTCGCTCTTTTGCTATGCCAGTGCTACGATGCCTACCACTTGCTTTCAAGCCTCCCATATTTCCATGTCAAACCTCTAACCCACCATGTCCTAGCAAACCGTTGATTGGCTATGTTACCGCTTTGCTCAGCCCCTCTTATAGCGTTGCTAGTTGCAGGTGAAGATTGAAGGCCGTTCCTTGTTGGAACCTTTATTTACTTGTTGGGATATCATTATATTGCTATGTTATCTTAATGCATCTATACACTTGGTAAAGGGTGGAAGGCTCGGCCTCTCGCCTAGTGTTTTGTTCCACTCTTGCCGCCCTAGTTTCCGTCATATCGGTGTTATGTTCCCGGATTTTGCGTTCCTTACGCGGTTGGGTTATAATGGGAACCCCTTGATAGTTCGCCTTGATTAAAGATTTTCCAGCAATGCCCAACCTTGGTTTTACCATTTGCCACCTAGCCTTTTCTTTCCCTTGGGTTATGCAGACTCAAGGGTCATCTTTATTTTAACCCCCCCCCCCCGGGCCAGTGCTCCCTCTGAGTGTTGGTCCGAACCGGGCAGCCTGCGGGGCCACCTCGGGGAAACTCGAGGGTTGGTTTTACTCGTAGCTTGACCTATCTGAGTGTGCCCTGAGAACGAGATATGTGCAGCTCCTATCGGGATTTGTCGGCATATTCGGGCGGTGTTGCTGGTTTCATTTTAACCTGTCGAAGTGTCTTGAAGAACCGAGATACCGAGCCTGATCGGAACATCTTGGGAGGAGGTCTATTCCTTCGTTGACCATGAGAGCTTGTCATGGGCTAAGTTGGGACTCCCCTACAGGGATTTGAACTTTCGAAAGCCGTGCCCGCGGTTATGGGCAGATGGGAATTTGTTAATGTCCGGTTGTAGATAACTTGAACCTTAACTTAACTAAAATGAATCTACTGAGTGTGTTACCGTGATGGCCTCTTCTCGGCGGAGTCCGGGAAGCGGACACGGTGTTGGAGTAATGTTTGCGCAGGTTACGCTCTAGTTTCTCGCTCATGCTTTGCCTCCTCTTCTCGCTCTCTTTTGCGAATAAGTTAGCCACCATATTTTGCTAGACGCTTGCTGCAGCTCCACTTATATTTACCTTGCCATACCTATAAGCTTAAATAGTCTTGATCGCGAGGGTGCGAGATTGCTGAGTCCCTGTGGCTCACAGATTACTATTACACCAGATGCATGGCCTGATGATTCCGCTCTAGGAGACGCGCTCGAGCTCAAGTGGGAGTTCGACGAAGACTCTCAACGTTACTATGTTTCCTTTCCCGATGATCAGTAGTGGTGCCCAATTGGGGGTAATTGGGACCGTGTCGCATGTTGGGTTCTCTTCTATTTTGGCGCCGTAGTCGGGCCATGAGTGTTTGGATGATGTAATGTTATTTATGTACTTGATTGACGTGGCGAGTGTAAGCCAACTATGTTATCTCCCCTTTATTATTTATATTACATGGGATGTTGTGAAGATTGCCTAACTTGCGACATATGCCTTCAATGCGATTATGCCTCTAAGTCGTGCCTCGACACGTGGGAGATATAGTCGCATCGAGGGTGTTACAAGTTGGTAATCAGAGCCTTCCCCGACCTTAGGAGCCCCATTGCTTGATCGTTATTAGCGGCCGAGTTGTGTCTAGAAAAATGTTTTGAGTCAATTAGGAATTATATATCGGAGAGATTAGGAATTCCTTTTACTTCCCAGTATCTTCATCGCTCTGGTAAGGCATCCTGACGTAGAGTTTTGACTCTTCTCTTCTCAAATTTTACTAAAAAAAATTTAGGATCACGCGGGTATCTTGGAATCGTTCCGATGGTTTTATGATGAGAACACTGTCTTGGTGCCTCCTGTCAGGGGTTTAGTGGAAGTGTCCCAGAGAGTTGAGCTCTGAGGTTTTGTCATCATAATTTTATCGTTGCAGTTCTGGAATACCTGAGTTTAGTACGCCGACATCGAAAATCTATTTTATGCAGTTCGTTGGTGAGATAACCTCGATGCCACCCAGTACTGGGGCGGAAGTTCGGGAGTATTGCCATAACTTGTATAATGGATGCTTTTCGAAGGTTGAGGTAGATGGTTTCCGAAGGTTTCTTGGTTATGTGTTGAAGGATGGATACAGCTGGATGTAGGATTTGCTAGTTTGGGTGAGATATTATGCTTCCCCTGTATCCCCAACACCTGATTGCATAACTGGAAAGGTTTGGGAGTTTCATAGGTGGGAATTCTTGTAGCTCTAGTTCTTCTTCCACGGATATTTGGTTTGAGATTGGGATTTCTTACCGATTATTCGTTCTTGATCCGTACCTTGTTGAATTATTTCTCCACCTTAATTCTACGTGGCTTCTCAATTTATGGATATGTGACCATTTCAAGAGGAATGCATTCGTTCATTTTGTTCGGATGTGAAGACTATATGTTGCAATTTTCATTCCGTTGGATTCAACTTCAATATTTGTCTGTCAATGTGCTAATGGTGGTCAACCTCTTCAGGATGGCTCCTCCAACGCGCACGACTCCGAATCCTGATCCGCCACCACCACCACCTCCTCCGGAGGCATGGCAAGCTGTGATGGCCGCAACCAATGCAAACACACAGTTGATCATGCAAATTCTTCAAGAGCGCAATCAAGGCAACCAAGGGAATCAAGGCAGCAATCAGAATCACTTTGCTTCACTCAACCAGTTCCTTGCTAACGGGGCAAAGACTTTCAGCAATTGTGTTGAGGCAACCGATGCTGACGATTGGCTAGTGGATCTGTGCAAGCATTTCGAGTGCAGTAACGTCAGGCTTGAGGACTTTGTTAAGTTCGCTTCCTTCCAACTCAAAGATCAAGCTGCAGAATGGTTCTAGCAGTACAAGGACTCCAGAGGTAGACGTGTTATCACTTGGGATGATTTCCGCCGAGATTTCCGAGCTCATCATATTCCTCAAAGCGTGGTTGAAAGCAAGCGTGAGGAATTCCGCAACCTGAAGCAAGGATCTTTGTCTGTCTATGACTACAACAAGTTGTTCCAGAAGCTCGCCCGCTTTGCCAAGCAGGACGTCCCTGATGAGAAGAGCATGATATATCAGTTCAGGGGTGGTCTCAGAGAAGAAATTCAGCTCGCTCTTGTTCTCTTCGAGCCCTTGAGATACGATGAGTTCTACAACATGGCACTGAAGCAAGAGGCTGCTCAGTTGAGGTGTGATGCTTCCAAGAAGTGAGTCAGAGATGTTACTCCTTCTTCCTCTACTCAAGTGGCCAAGCAGCAGAAGTTTTGGCTTCCTCCTCCGTTCCGTCAGCCATATCAGCAGAAGAGCAAAGGTGGCAGTGGTTCTTCCCACCCACCCAACCCTGGCTTTCAGAACAAGACTTCGTCTCAAGCTCCAAGATCGAGTGCTCCGTATCACCGTCCACTTTCAGAGGTCAAGTGCAACAAGTGCCAACAGAAGGGTCACTATGCCAACAAGTGTCTCAACTAGAGGCGTCTTCCTCCTCCTCCTCCTGTCAGATCGGCAAGTACAGCTGTGGTCAAGCATAACCCCAAGCACGCCAAGGTCAACTTGATGAATGCAGCTCGGGCAGAGGACTCGTTAGATGTCATCATGGGTAACCTTCCTGTTAATGATATTCCTGCAAAAGTTCTTTTTGACACTGGTGCATCGCATTGTTTCATGTCAAAGCCATTTTTTACCAAGAATGAGTTTGTTTCTTCTCATTTGGGTAAACAAATGGATATCGTTTCTCCTGGCAAACGTTTGAGTGCAAGTCTGGAGGTGCCAGATGTTACTATCACTTTGGGAGACTACAAGTTCCTTTCTTCCCCTATGGTTCTTGGCAACTCGGATATTGATCTTATTCTCGAGATGGATTGGCTTTCTAAGAACAAGGCTCATCTTGATTGTGCTGCCAGGCAGATTCAATTGACTCATTCGTCTGAGGATGTAATTGTCTTTGCAGCTCGGGATAATACCATCCGTCTGTTTTCTCTCAATGAGAAGGGTGAACTCGATGCCATCTCTCAAATTCCAGTCGTTTGCGAATATCAAGACGTCTTTCCAGAAGAGCTTCCAGGAATGCCTCCGCACCGGCCAGTCGAATTCATTATTGTGGCACGGAACCTGTGTGCAAACGTCCCTACAAGCTCGGACCTGAAGAGTTGAAGGAGCTGAAGAAGCAACTCGATATTCAAGAGAAAATGGGTCTCATCCGGCCTAGTTCTTCTCCGTGGGGTTGTGGTGTTCTTTTTGTGAAGAAGAAGGATGGAACGGACCGACTTTGTGTTGATTACCGTCCAGTGAACAAGAAGACCATCAAGAACAAATACCCACTTCCCAACATCAATGAGCTGTTCGAACAACTCAAAGGTGCCCAAGTATTCTCCAAGCTTGATCTCCGTATGGGTTATCATTAGATTCGAATCCGTGAGCAAGATATTCCCAAGACGGCTTTCAGGACAAGCTTTGGTTCATATGAATACACTGTCATGTCTTTTGGCCTCGTCAATGCTCCTCCGACGTTCTCTCGCATGATGAACTTCATCTTCAATGCCTACACCAATGACTTCGTTTTGGTCTATCTCGACGACATTCTGGTTTTCTCGAAGAACAAGGAAGATCATGCCAAGCACTTGCGTTTGGTTCTTGATAAGCTCAGAGAACATCAGTTCTACGCTAAGTTCTCCAAGTGTGAATTTTGGCTTGATGAGATCTTTATCTTGGTCATATCATCTCTGCCAAGGGCATTGTCGTGAATCCTGAGAAGGTGTCTGCAATTGTGAATTGGGAACCTCCTCAGAACGTGAAGCAACTCCGTAGCTTCCTCGGTCTCGCAAGCTATTGCCGAAGATTCGTTGAAAACTTTTCTAAGATCGCGAAACCTCTCTCAAATCTTCTTCAGAAGCACGTCAAGTACTTTTGGTCTCCGGAGTGTGATATTGCTTTCAACACTTTGAAAGAGAAATTGATCACTGCTCCAGTTCTGACTCCGCCTGATGAATCCAAACCGTACGAGGTCTTTTGTGATGCCTCTCTCCTAGGTCTTGGCGCAGTTTTGATGCAAGAGAAGAAAGTTGTTGCTTATACCTCTCGCCAGTTGAAGCCGAATGAGAAGAACTACCCCACTCATGATCTCGAGTTGGCGGCAGTTGTGCATGCTCTTTTGACTTGGAGACATCTTCTATTGGGAAGAAAAGTGGACATTTTCACTGATCACAAGAGTCTCAAGTACATCTTCACTCAGCCTAACCTCAACCTCAGGCAAACTCGATGGGTCGAAATGATTCAAGAGTATAATCCGAGTATTGAGTATACTCCAGGCAAGGCTAATGTGATTGCTGACGCATTGAGCAGGAAAGCTTACTGCAACAGTCTTATTCTCAAGCCTTATCAACCCGAGCTTTGTGAAGCTTTCCGCAAACTTAATCTGCAAATTGTTCCTCAAGGTTTACTCGCCAACCTTCAAGTCTCTCCTACCTTGGAAGACCAGATTCGCCAAGCCCAGCTTCTTGATGCTATGGTGAAAAAGGTGAAGATTGGGATTTCCAAGAGTCAGTCCAAGTACAAGTGCTACCGCCTTGATGACAAAGGCACTCTCTTCTTCGAGGATCGTATTGTTGTACCCAAAGGTGACCTCCGTAAAGTGATCATGAACGAGGCTCACAATTCTCTCCTCTCCATCCACCCTGGGAGCACGAAGATGTATCAGGACCTCAAGCAAGCTTATTGGTGGACTCGAATGAAGCGCGAGATCGCTCAATTCGTGAATGAATGTGATGTCTGCAGAAGAGTGAAGGCAGAACACCAAAGGCCAGCTGGTCTCCTCCAACCTCTTGCCATTCCAGAATGGAAGTTTGATCACATTGAAATGGACTTTGTGACTAGGTTTCCTAAGTCCAAGCATGGCAATGATGCTATATTCGTTGTCATCGACAAACTCACTAAAGTGGCTCATTTTCTGCCTATCAAAGAGTCGATCACTACAGCTCAATTGGCGGAACTCTATACCTCTCGTATTGTCTCTCTGCACAGTATTCCACAAGTGATCTCTTTAGACCATGGCAGCATCTTTACCTCGAAGTTTTGGGATTCTTTTCAGAAGGCCATGGGCACCAACATCCGCTTCAGCATAGCTTTCCATCCTCAAACTAGCAGTCAAGTCGAGCGTGTCAACTAGATTCTGGAAGATATGCTCAGGGCTTGTGTGATCTCCTTCGGCATGAAATGGGAGGATTGTCTTCCTTACGCTGAATTCTGCTACAGCAACAGTTTTCAAGCAAGTTCGGGCAAGGCCCCATTTGAAATTCTGTATGGCAGGAAGTGTCGTACCCCTCTCAACTGGTCTGAAACCGGTGAACGTCAGCTTTTGGGAAATGACTTAGTCACAGAGGCAGAAGAAATGTGCAAAGTCATTCGTGATAACCTCAAAGCAGCCCAATCCCGCCAGAAGAGCTACTATGATAGTAAGCACCGTGATTTGGCTTTCGAGATCGAAGATCATGTTTACCTCCATGTCTCTCCTATGAAAGGTACTCGTCGCTTCGGTATCAAAGGGAAGCTTGCCCCTAGATACGTGGGACGTTTCAAGATTGTCAGCAAGAGAGGCTACCTCGCCTATCAACTCGAGCTTCCTTCAAACTTTGCAAATGTTCATGATGTGTTCCATGTCTCTCAGCTTCAAAAGTGCTTCAAGACTCCTGACCGCACCGTCAACTTCGAGGACATTGAGCTCCAAGAAGATCTCTCTTATCGTGAGAACCTAGTTGCTATTCTTGAAGAGACTGAACGCAAGACTCGCAACAAGTCAATCAAATTTCTCAAAGTCAAGTGGTCACACCATTCCGACCGTGAAGCTACCTGGGAACGCGAGGATCAGCTCCGTTCTGAGTACCCGGCATTCTTTCAGTCCTAGATCTCGGGACGAGATCCTTTCGTAGTGGTGGAGTGTTGTAACACCCCGGATGTAACTTTCCCAATTTGTACTCCAACTCTTGCCATTTCCGGCGTTAAGTTATATTTATTTCCTCAGGTTCAGGTTTTGTCTCCGTGTGTTGTTGTCATTGTCATGCATCTCATATCATGTCATCATGTGCATTGCATTTGCATACGTGTTCATCTCATGCATTCGAGCATTTTCCCCGTTGTCTGTTTTGCATTCCGGCGCTTCGTTCTCCTCCGGTGGTCAATTCTAGCTTTCTTTCGTGTGTGGGGATTAAACATTTCCGGATTGGACCAAGACTTCCCAAGCGGCCTTGGTTTACTACCGGTAGACCGCCTGTCAAGTTTCGTATCATTTGGACTTCGTTTGATACTCCAACGGTTAACCGAGGGACCGAAAAGGCCTCGTGTGTGTTGCAGCCCAACACCCCTCCAATTTGGCCCAAAACCCACCAAACTTTGCTCCATCATCTAGAGCGTTCGATCACGATCGCGTGGCCGAAAACCGCACCTCATTTGGACTCTCCTAGCTCCCTCTATGCCTATTTAAACAACCCCCCCACGAAATCCGGATCTTCCTCTCCCCCCGAAACCCTAAAAATCCGCTCGCACCGCGTCGGACACGTCCGTTTTCCACCGGACGAATCCCGCCGCCGCCGCCAGCCACTCCACGCCCGCCAAGTGTCCGCCGCCGCCTCCCACCGCGGGCCGCGGGAACCCGGAGCCGGCCTTCCCGGCCCATCGCCGCACCGCCGCCCGCGCCCTCTCCTCCACGGCGCCGCGCCCGTGCCCGCCGCCATCCGCTGCCGCCCCGCCGCTGCCGCATCGCCGCCGCGCCGCCGCCCCGCCGCTGCCGCATCGCTGCCGGCCGCCGCCGCCAGATCCGGCCGGATCCAACTCTCCCTCTCCTCCCCGCCGTTTTTGGGACCTCGCCGGAGCAAGTCAACCCTCGCCGGAGTTCTCGGTTCGCGTGGCGTGAACAGTAAACCCTAGATCTCGGGGTGATTTTTTTCGTCTATGTCCCGAAATTGCAGATCCATATGCTCATGTTCGTGGTCCCGTAACTTTGCATCCGTAGCTCTGATTCATGCATATAGCATATCAAAATGTTCATCTCGGAGAGTACATCATTTGATTACATTGCATCATTTTCATTTGAGTTCATATTGATGCCCGAAATGCTATTAGAAGAGGGCTACTTGAGTTAATTATCAGATCTGCTTATCCGTTTAGGTTTTTGTCATTTTTGCCATGATTAATATGTGCATGATATGCCCTGATGCTCTACATGTGTTTTGTTAAGGGTTTGTCATCTTTCTAGAGGTGCAACCCATGTATTTTTGTGATGTGTGTGGTGACTAGTGAGTGCAAGCTTGCAAAGTGGTGCACTTGCTAATTCTGTTTTCAGGGACTTAGCATTTCCACTAAGTCCTTGAGCTGTTTATCTCATGATGCCATATGTTCATGTTGTTTCCTAGTGATCCGTGCCTCTTTTGAGGATGATCAGTAAGGGAGTTTTGTTAATATTGTAGTGCTATATCCATCCATATCTTTAGTTGCAATTATGGAGCACCCTAGCTTGAGTCAATCGAGCTCTACTTTTGCTACTTTGTGAATCTGGGCAGATTGTCAACTTGTTTGCAATTTTGCCGGTGATGTTGTAGTTGATCCTTGCATGCTATGCTATTGTTCTTGCCATGTCTAGCTTGAATGTTGTGCCTTCTTGATGGGTGTATGCTTGTATTGCCATGACTTGCACCGTAGTGAGTGCATCGAGCTCGTAAACATGCCTACTTGAGTTATATTTCAGCATGTGTCAGTTTTTCACTGTCTGAAAACTGATTATGTTTTTGCTATGTTCACATGCTTGCAATTGTATTTTATGATCCCTTTTGGCTCAAGGTCACTAAGGGACTTTTGCTAATCTCTTTGAGTAGCTCCATGCCATGCTTTACTTTGCCATGTTCAGGTCCTGTAGCAAGTAGTTTTGTTGCTCCGAAGAGTGCTACGTGATCTGAAATTCCAGACAAGTGTTAATTTCACTAAGTCTGAGATATGTTTGCCATATGCATTTTTGCCATGCTTGTTTGAACCTGTTAATGGATGATTTGGCCATATCTCAGTGCTAGACTTTTGTTAAGAATCTTGTGTGCATCCCTGCCATGTATTTTGTTGTCATGTTTGGGTGCTGTAGCATGTTCATCTCATTGCATTTAGATGGCTACTTGTTGTAAATTGCAGACCGGTGTCATATTTGAATCGCTTGCCATTTCCAAACCGTAACTCTGATTCCGGTGTTCTTTATATCGTTTTCAAGCGATTTCATCTCATTTTTCCAGTGGCACACTTGGATTTCCAAGTTGAGGCCAGGTTCATGCATTTCCTGTCATATCTTGCATTTTGCATCCCGCATAGCATATCATCTTTGCATTGTGTTGTTTGAGTTTGCACGTTGTTGATTGTGTCCTTGTTGCTTGTTTGTCTTGTTTGGGTAGATCTGGGAGACGAGTTCGCTAACGAGGAGCCCGTTGAGTTTGCTTTCGAGGATCCAGTCAACTCTGACAACTGTGGGGCAAGATGATCATACCCTCGAAATCACTACTATCTTTGCTATGCTAGTTTGCTCGCTCTTTTGCTATGCCAATCCTACAATGCCTACCACTTGCTTTCAAGCCTCCCATATTGCCATGTCAAACCTCTAACCCACCATGTCCTAGCAAACCGTTGATTGGCTATGTTACCGCTTTGCTCAGCCCCTCTTATAGCGTTTCTAGTTGCAGGTGAAGATTGAAGGTCGTTCCTTGTTGGAACCTTTATTTACTTGTTGGGATATCATTATGTTGCTATGTTATCTTAATGCATCTATACACTTGGTAAAGGGTGGAAGGCTCGGCCTCTCGCCTAGTGTTTTGTTCCACTCTTGCCGCCCTAGTTTCCGTCATATCGGTGTTATGTTCCCGGATTTTGCGTTCCTTACGCGGTTGGGTTATAATGGGAACCCCTTGATAGTTCGCCTTGATTAAAGCTTTTCCAGCAATGCCCAACCTTGGTTTTACCATTTGCCACCTAGCATTTTCTTTCCCTTGGGTTATGCAGACTCAAGGGTCATCTTTATTTTAACCCCCCCCCCCCCCCCGGGCCAGTGCTCCCTCTGAGTGTTGGTCCGAACCGGGCAGCCTGCGGGGCCACCTCAGGGAAACTCGAGGGTTGGTTTTACTCGTAGCTTGACCTATCTGAGTGTGCCCTGAGAATGAGATATGTGCAGCTCCTATCGGGATCTGTCGGCACATTCGGGCGGTGTTGCTGGTTTCGTTTTAACCTGTCGAAGTGTCTTGAAGAACCGAGATACCGAGCCTGATCGGAACGTCTTGGGAGGAGGTCTATTCCTTGTTGACCGTGAGAGCTTGTCATGGGCTAAGTTGGGACTCCCCTACAGGGATTTGAACTTTCGAAAGCCGTGCCCGCGGTTATGGGCAGATGGGAATTTGTTAATGTCCGGTTGTAGATAACTTGAACCTTAACTTAACTAAAATGAATCTACTGAGTGTGTTACCGTGATGGCCTCTTCTCGGCGGAGTCCGGGAAGCGGACACGGTGTTCGAGTAATGTTTGCGCAGGTTACTCTCTAGTTTCTCGCTCGTGCTTTGCCTCCTCTTCTCGCTCTCTTTTGCGAATAAGTTAGCCACCATATTTTGCTAGACGCTTGCTGCAGCTCCACTTATATTTACCTTGCCATACCTATAAGCTTAAATAGTCTTGATCGCGAGGGTGCGAGATTGCTGAGTCCCTGTGGCTCACAGATTACTATTACACCAGATGCATGGCCTGATGATTCCGCTCCAGGAGACGCGCTCGAGCTCAAGTGGGAGTTCGACGAAGACTCTCAACGTTACTATGTTTCCTTTCCCGATGATCAGTAGTGGTGCCCAGTTGGGGGTGATTGGGACCGTGTCGCATGTTGGGTTCTCTTCTATTTTGGCGCCGTAGTCGGGCCATGAGTGTTTGGATGATGTAATGTTATTTATGTACTTGATTGATGTGGCGAGTGTAAGCCAACTATGTTATCTCCCCTTTATTATTTATATTACATGGGATGTTGTGAAGATTGCCTAACTTGCGACATATGCCTTCAATGCGATTATGCCTCTAAGTCGTGCCTCGACACGTGGGAGATATAGTCGCATCGAGGGTGTTACAAATTCCAGCTGCCGGCATTCTCTCTCCTTATGTAAACCTTGTAAAACAAGAGAGAATAGCCATAAGTATTGTGACATAATGTGAAATAACAACCCATAATGCAATAAATATCGATATAAAAGCATGATGCAAAATGGACGTATCAACAATCATCATCAAAGATAAAAGGAACATCTTTTTGTAAGAGATTAGTTAGAGGCCTAGAAATTTTTGAGAAGTCTTTAATGAACCTCCTATAAAAACCGGCATGACCAAGGAAACTTCTTATACCTTTAATGTCTTCAGGACACGACATCTTTTCAATAGCATCAACTTTAGCTTTATCAACTTCAGTACATCTTTCAGAAATTTTATGCCCCAACACAGTACCTTCATTAACCATAAAGTGGCACTTCTCCCAATTCAAGACAAGATTAGTTTCTTCACATCTCTGCAAAACTCGATCAAGGTTGGTTAAGTAATCATCAAAAGAAGTTCCATACACGGAGAAATCATCCATGAAAACCTCAACAATCTTTTCACGAAAGTCATAGAATATAGCAGTCATACATCTTTGAAAGGTAGCAGGTGCATTACATAAACCAAAAGGCATACGTCTATAAGCAAAGGTACCGAAAGGGCAAGTAAAAGTGGTCTTTTCCTGATCCTCTTTTGACACAGGTATTTGAGAGAAACCAGAATAACCGTCTAGAAAGCAAAAATGTGTATGTTTGGATAATCTTTCTAGCATTTGATCAATAAAAGGTAAAGGGTAATGATCCTTTCTAGTAGCTTTATTTAATTTGCGGAAATCAATTACCATTCTATAACCTGTAACAATTCTTTGTGGGATCAATTCATCTTTATCATTAGGAACAACAGTAATACCTCCCTTCTTAGGGACACAATGGACAAGACTTACCCACTGACTATCAGCATGATAAACTATACCTGCCTCCAGAAGCTTTAGTATTTCATTCCTTACCACTTCTTTCATCTTAGGATTTAACCGTCGTTGGTGATCAACAACCGGTTTAGCATCTTTCTCTAATTTTATTTTGAGATGGCATAGAGTGGGACTAATGCCCTTAAGGTCATCAAGAGTATATATATCCAATAGCAGCGCGGTGCTTCTTTAGAGTTTTCAATAATTTCTCTTCTTCCTGCTCTGAAAGGTTAGCACTAATAATAACAGGATATATCTTATTTTCATCAAGATAAGCATATTTAAGAGTATTAGGTAATGGTTTAAGCTCAAACACGGGATCACCCTTGGGGGGAGGAGGATCCCCTAGAATTTCAATAGGCAAGTTGTGTTTCAAAATAGGTCCCTGTTTAAAGAATACTTCATCTATTTCCCTTATTTCATTCATAAACATATCATTTTCATGGTCTAGCAAATATTGTTCTAAAGAATCATTAGGAGGCACGGAAATAGAAGCAAGACCAATAATTTCATCTTTACTAGGCAATTCTTTATCATGGGGTTGTCTATGAAATTTAGCAAAATTAAAATCATGAGACATATCCCCTAAACCAACAGTAACGATATTCTTTTTGCAGTCTATCTTAGCATTAACAGTATTCAAGAAGGGTCTACCAAATATAATGGGACAAAAGTCATCTTGTGGGGAACCAAGAACAAGAAAATCAGTAGGATATTTAACTTTCCCACACAAGACTTCAACATCTCTAACAATCCCGATTGGTGAAATAGTATCTCTATTGGCAAGCTTAATTGTAACATCAATACCTTCTATCTCAGCAGGTGCAATATCATGCATAATTTCTTCGTATAAGGAATGAGGTATTGCACTCGCACTAGCACCCATGTCATATAAGCCATGATAGCAATGATCTCCTATTTTAACAGACACAACAGGCATGCCTACAACATGTCTATGTTTATTTTTAGTATCGGGTCTAGCAATTCTAGCAGCTTCATCACAGAAGTAAATAACATGCCCATCAATATTATCAACCAAGAGATCTTTAACCATAGCAATACTAGGTTCAATTTTAATTTGCTCAAGGGGTGTAGGTGTTCTAGCATTACTCTTATGAACCACGGTTGAAGCTTTAGCATGATCCTTTATTCTAACAGGGAAAGGTGGTTTCTCATATAAGCGGTAGGAACAATAGGATCAACATTATAAGTGATAGTCTTTTCTTCAACTTTAATAGGTTCAACTACTTTTACTTCAATGGGAGGATGGTATTTAAACCACTTCTCCTTAGGGAGATCAACATGAGTAGCAAATGATTCACAGAAAGAAGCTACTATCTCAAAGTCAAGTCCATATTTAGTGCTAAATTCACAAAAGCATCGGTATCCATAAAAGATTTAACACAATCAAACTTAGGTGTTATACCTGACTCCTTACCTTCATCTAGTTCCCAATCTTTAGAGTTGCTTTTAATTCTTTCCAATAGATCCCATCTGAATTCAATAGTCTTCATCATAAAAGAACTAGTACAAGAAGTATCGAGCATGGAGCGATTATTGAGAGAAAGCCGAGCATAAATTTTTTGAATAATAATTTCTCTTGAGAGCTCATGATTGGGGCATGAATATATCATTGACTTAAGCCTCCCCCAAGCTTGATCAATACTTTCTCCTTCGCGAGGCCAAAAATATATATGTAATTACGATCACGATGAACCAGATGCATAGGGTAAAACTTCTGATGAAATTCCAATTTCAATCGGTTGTAGTTCCATGATCCAATATCATCACATAGCCTAAACCATGTCAATGCCTTTCCCTTCAAAGATAAAGGGAAGACCTTCTTTTTGATAACATCCTTGGGCATACCTGCAAGCTTAAATAATCCAGAAACTTCATCCACATAGATTAGGTGCATATCGGGATGTAATGTTCCATCTCCTGTAAAAGGATTACCTAGCAGTTTCTGTATCATACCCAAAGGAATTTCAAAGTAAACATTTTCAGTAGGTTGAGGAGAAACTCTTTGCTCTACTGGTCAGGGTGAAGATACCCCAAACAAGCCCCTCAAAGGATTATTTTCCATAGTAACAAGTGACAGTAAATTTCAGCACACTATATAAATTTTTCCTTACCAAATTCCACCTACCAAAGGCGCTTCACTCCCCGGAAACGGCGCCAGAAAAGAGTCTTGATGACCCACAAGTATAGGGGATCTATCGCAGTCCTTTCGATAAGTAAGAGTGTCGAACCCAACAAGGAGAAAAAGGAAATGACAAGTGGTTTTCAGTAAGGTATTCTCTGCAAGCACTGAAATTATCGGTAAAAGATAGTTTTGTGATAAGGTAATTCGTAATGAGTAACCAGTAACAAAAGTAAACAAGGTGCAGAAAGGTGGCCCAATCCTTTTTGTAGCAAAGGACAAGCCTGGACAAACTCTTATATAAAGGAAAGTGCTCCCGAGGACACATGGGAATTATCGTCGAGCTAGTTTTCATCATGCTCATATGATTCGCGTTCGTTACTTTGATAATTTGATATGTGGGTGGACCAGTGCTTGGGTATTGCCCTTCCTTGGACAAGAATCCCACTTATGGTTAACCCCCCTCGCAAGCATCCTCAACTACGAAAGAAGAATTAAGGTAAACCTAACCTTAGCATGAAACATATGGATCCAAATCAGCCCTTATGAAGCAACGCATAAACTAGGGTTTAAGCTTCTATCACTCAAGCAACCCATCATCTACTTATTACTTCCCAATGCCTTCCCCTAGGCCCAAACAATGGTGAAGTGTTAGGTAGTCGACGTTCACATAACACCACTAGAGGAAAGACAACATACATCTCATCAAAATATCAAATGAATACCAAATTCACATGACTACTTATAGCAAGACTTCTCCCATGTACTCAGGAACAAACGTAACTACTCACAAATCATATTCATGTTCATAATCAGAGGGGTATTAATATGCATAAAGGATCTGAACATATAATCTTCCACCGAATAAACCAACTAGCATCAACTACAAAGAGTAATCAACACTACTAGCAACCCACAGGTACCAATCTGAGGTTTTGAGACAAAGATACAATACAAGAGATGAACTAGGGTTTGAGAGGAGATGGTGCTGGTGAAGATGTTGATGGAGATTGACCCCCTCCCGATGAGAGGATCGATGGTGATGACGATGGTGACAATTTCCCCCTCCTGGAGGGATGTTTCCCCGGTAGAACAGCTCCGCCGGAGCCCTAGATTGGTTCTGGCAAGGTTCCGCCTCGTGATGGTGGCGCTTTGTCCCGAAAGCTTCCTTCTGATTTTTTCAGGGCAAAAGACACCTTATACCAGAAGATGGGCATCGGGGAGCTTCCAGGTGGCCCGCGAGGCAGGGGGCGTGCCCTCCACCCTCATGGACAGTGGGTGGCCCCCCTCTGGTGCTTCCTTCACCCAATATTTTTTATATATTCCAAAACTGACTTTCGTGGAGTTTTAGGACTTTTGAAGTTGTGCAGAATAGGTCTCTAATATTTGCTCCTTTTCCATCCTAGAATTCCAGCTGGCGGCATTCTCCCTCTTCATGGTAAAATAAGAGAGAAAAGACATAAGTATTGTGACATAATGTGTAATAACAGCCATAATGCAATAAATGTCGATATAAAAGCATGATCCAAAATGGACGTATCATTGTCTCGCCAACTATTGCTTCTACAACTATCGCTAACGCATAGTGATAAAGTAAAGCAATTACATGACGTTTGCATTTCATACAATAAAGAGACAACCACAAGGCTCCTACCGGTTGCCAGTAACTTTTACAAAACATGATCATCTCATACAATAACATATATCACATCATGTCTTGACCATATCACATCACAACATGCCCTGCCAAAACAAGTTAGACGTCCTCTACTTTGTTGTTGCAAGTTTTACGTGGCTGCTACGGGCTTCTAGAAAGAACCGTTCTTACCCACGCATCAAAACCACAACGGTGATTTATCAAGTTTGCTATTTTAACCTTCAATAAGGACATGCCACAGTCAAATTCGATTCAACTAAAGTTCGAGAAACAGACACCCGCCAGCCACCTTTATGCAAAACTAGTTACATGTCTGTCGGTGGAACCGGTCTCATGAATGTGGTCATGTAAGGTTGGTCCGGGCCGCTTCATCCAACAATATCGTCGAATCAAAATAAGACGTTGGCGGTAAGCAGTATGACGGTCACCGCCCACAACTCTTTGTGTTCTACTCGTGCATATTATCTAGGCATAGACCTAGCTCGGATGCCACTATTGGGAAACGTAGCATGTAATTTCAAAAAAAATTCCTACGCTCACGCAAGATCTATCTAGGAGATGCATAGCAACGAGAGGGGAGAGTGTGTCTACATACCCTCGTAGAACAAAAGCGGAAGAGTTTGACAACGCGGTTGGTGTAGTCGAACTTCTTCTTGTTCTGACTGATCAAGCACCAAACGTACGGCACCTTTGACTTCTGCACACGTTCAGCGCGATGACGTCCCTCGAACTCTTGATCCAGCAAAGTGTGGAGGAAGTAGATGAGTTTATTCATCATGACGGCATGGTGACGGTGATGGTGATGTGATCCGCGCAGGGCTTCGCCCAAGCACTACGAGAATATGACCGATGGTGTAATCTATGGAGGGAGGCGCCACACACGGCTAACAGATATTGGTGTGTGTCTTAGGCACCTCCCCCTCATATATATAGGTGGGAGGGAGAGGGAGCAGCCAGGGGGGCACCCCAAGTAGGCCGAATCCTATGGTGCGGACCATATGGGGGGCGCAGCAGCCCCTGCTGGCTGCTGCGTTCCCCTCTTGGCCCATTAGGCCCATATCTTTGCCGGGGGTACTCGGAACCCCTTTCCGGTGACCCGATATGTACCCGGTACCCCCGGAACACTTTTGGTGTCCGAATACCATCATCCTATATATAAGTCTTTATCTCTCAACCATTTTGAGACTCCTCGTCATGCCCGTGATCTCATCCGAGACTCCGAACAACATCCGTTCACCAAAACACATAACTCATATAATACAAAATCGTCA
Organism: Triticum urartu; assembly: GCF_003073215.2. Lineage (NCBI taxonomy): Eukaryota > Viridiplantae > Streptophyta > Magnoliopsida > Poales > Poaceae > Triticum > Triticum urartu. The sequence continues at coordinate 418,094,523 of NC_053022.1, read as the reverse complement.
TCGAACGTTAAGCATGCAGACCCTATGGGTTAAAGAACTATGTAGACATCACCGAGACACCTCTCCGGTCAATAACCAATAGCGGAACCTGGATGCTCATATTGGCTCGTACATATTCTATGAAGATCTTTATCAGTCGAACCGTAATGATAACATACGTTATTCCCTTTTTTATCGGTATGTTACTTGCTCGAGAGTCGATCGTCGGTATCTTCATACCTAGTTCAATCTCGTTACCGGCAAGTCTCTTTACTCGTTCCGTAATACTTCATCCCGCAACTAACTCATTAGTTACATTGCTTGCAAGGCTTCTTATGATGTGCATTACCGAGAGGGCCCAGAGATACCTCTCCCATACTCGGCGTGACAAATCCTAATCTCAATTTATGCCAACCCAACAAACACCTTCGGAGGTACCTGTAGAGCATCTAATCACCCAGTTTCGTTGTGACGTTTGATAGAACACAAGGTATTCCTCCGGTATCCGGGAGTTGTATAATCTCATAGTCAAAGGAATATGTACATGATATGAAGAAAGCAATAGCAATAAAACTAAACGATCAATATGCTAAGCTAACGGATGGGTCTTGTCCATCACATCATTCTCCTAATGATGTGATCCCGTTCATCAAATGACAACACATGTCCACGGTTAGGAAACTTAACCATCTTTGATTAACGAGCTAGTCTAGTAGAGGCTTGCTAGGGACACGGTGTTTTGTCTATGTATCCACACATGTATCAAGGTTCCGGTTAATACAATTCTAGCATGAATAATAAACTTTTATCATGATATAAGGAAATATAAAATAACAACTTTATTATTGCCTCTAGGGCATATTTCCTTCACGGGGCAGAGCAGATTCGTGCGATAACACATCGTTGAAGGAGGCGGGACGAGTTGCCTCCTCGCCATAATCGCAACCAAGCCAAGGTTGCCACGGTCCAGGCCGTGACTCCGGTGTCGACCAAGGCGATATGGTTTCCCCTCCGGCCGGGCCAGGGCAGCTTCAACACCAAGCGCCTGGTCAAGGCCAACCATTTCATCGTCCAGCTGCCGAACAAGGACCTCCACCACTAGGAGTCTATGATGTGGGTTTCTTGTTCTTCTATTATCTCCATGATTAATCAGCAACACTCTCTTGTCTTGAAGAAAATCATGTGTGTGTGCGTGTGCGCGTGTGTGTCCTAATCTAAATTTGTACCGCAGGTTTAAATCACTCCGGAAGTCACATCGCACGCGTGCTCAGCCGAGGAGTGGTCAATGAGCTGGTGAACCTGCACATGGTGTCTTCTCACTCTACTTTATTCTCTATTGGAGCTTATATCATTCTGATCTGTTGACTTTCTGATAGCGGAGATCATATTACAGTCATAAGCCGTAGTTGTTATGACTTGGTTGATAATAATTTAAGGTAAATTTCCAAAAGAATTGTGGATTATTCTCCTCTTGCATTTCTTGATTTTGTAGATGTTTTGAAGGAGTTGCTGCAGGCCTTTCCTACTCTAGCTATGACCACAAACTTCATAAACGCCATAGCTCTAGAAACTGCTGCCATTCAGGGTCACATTGACATTGTCAACCTCCTACTAGAAACTGATGACAGCCTTGCCAAAATTGCAAGAAATAATGGGAAAACAATTTTGCATTCCGCGGCGAGGATAGGCCATGTGGAAGTTGTCAGACGATTGTTAAATAAGGATCCAGGGATTGGTTTAAGAACGGACAAGAAGGGGCAGACGTCACTGCATATGGCGTCCAAAGGAACAAATGCTGAAATTGTGGTTGAGTTACTGAAGCCTGATGTCTCAGTTAGCCATCTGGAAGACAACAAGGGGAACATGCCACTGCATGTCGCAACTCAGAAGGGCAATATCATTGTAAGTGAACATATATTGTAAATCATTTTCTATAATTATATATATTTACCATTTTCATTTATGTTGTTTATCAATCATTCACTATCATGTGATCATGTCTGTTACCTGCCGGTGTACGATGGCAGGAAGAGCCTGTACACGGCAGGCCCGTTGCATTTCACTGCCAAAGAGTTTCAGATCACTCTGCTTGACGATGATGATGGCTCTGACTCCCAGAGGTCAGCTATTTCACAATCAATATTTATTTTGTCCCCGGCTAGTTTGTATGTGTTCAATGTTATGAATGTATTTGTCTTTTCTTTTTAATTCAGGAGGTAGAGGAATTTTAAGGTGGTGATTAAGTTTGTCACGCGAGCCGACCTTCATCGCCTCGGGATGTTTTTGGTCGGGAAGCACGCAGAAGCACCCCAGGAGGCGTTGCAAGTTCTTGAGATTTTGCTTTGGGAGCTGTCCTTTGCAAGGTAGCAATGACATGCCAGCATTATTTATGTTATATTAACTTAACAGAGGATATGTAAGAGGTGATGAAGAAGATAATATTTCTAATTGGTTTATCTGACAGATATGCGCCATTTGGACGCGTTCTTTTCGCCTGACCTAGGCAGGAGGCAACCCCTCGGTGACGGATTAGAGGGATGGCGTGGGTTTTGTCCGGGTGCGCTCTTTCCCAGGTGTGTCCTCTCTCTCTTGATCTGATATGAAACTGAGAGTGGAGGGTCGAGGGGTTACTATTATCAGATTGAGGAGGTAGGGAGAGAACAGGCTAGCTTGATGGTGCCTTGCTGAGGATTGTGCATTGCACATAACTTGAATTTGTTCCCTCTGGGCAACTGCTAATGTTTCCTTTTCATCTGAATTGCGAAATGGTTTTCTTGCCATGGCTTTTTATGGTACTGACCTTCCATCTTTTTGCTATTGCTATAATAAAATCGGGGCAGTATGAGACAAGATAGATTATGAAGGTTGTGTTTTTGCAACACGCCTTCTAGATGGGAGGGACATCCAAGTTCTATGCTTGTATTTAATCATAAACATTAAGCAAGTCAAAATATACGCATGGATCCTCTTTTAGGTTTTGGTCCCTTGCAAGTTTTTGAGAAGACAGAAAGGGAACATTATGCGTTCTAAACAGTCTTTCCTTTTCAGGTTATTGATCATTCACAAGCATGTGTGTATGTATGAGGGCATGCGACATCTCAATTTGTTATTTTCCGTCTCTGAACCACACATAAAGAATTTGGATATTTAACCTTTTGTTACGTTGTTGCCTACATACTTTGTTTTGATAAGTTGTTCTTTGCATGTTGATCATGTAAGGAACACAAGGACCGTAAATCATACTGGGCAGCCAACAGGTTACAAGCTCATACCTGGTTCAAATTGTCTACCATTTTGCCTGCCAGAGGCATAATTCCAGAGAAGAGATGAATTTTTAAAGCATAATCTTTGGGTTGCATCATACAAAAGTGATGAGATATTCCCTGGAGGAGACTTTCCTAATCAGAGCCAGCACATCCATGAGGCTCTAGCTACACGGGTTAAGATCTCTCGTATGTTTGTCACCACCTATGAGCTGGTATTGATTTACAGGTTCATTTTGGTTTGAAACACTTATCTGCCGTCTTATGTGTTAAATTGTGATTCAAATTCTACCGTATTGGACTAGACGTAGTACATATGGTGTGGGCCTTTGCGTTGGTACCAACACGTACGAGTACAACTCGTTTACTTGTCCTCCAAGGACTCTCATGTATTGCCCTCATATATACCCCATGTAGTCGCACCTCAGACGGCATGCTGTCTCATGCTTGTAATACTCCTCCTCATAGTAATTGCGCCTTCGTGCGTCCGTGGCTTTCTCCTGTAAGGATTTCCACGTAAAAATCCTTGTGCTCTCGTGTCTCATTTTATCTCGTTATTATCTAATAAGTGGTATACAAAACCGAGGTTCAGATACGAGTTCGTGACGAGAGATTAGGGTTGCGTGCACCGTCGCCCGCGTGTGACCAGGCGATCCAAAGATGGATCGATTTCCGCTGCTACGCTGTACGAAGCCGAGACCGACAGGAGATTCCGCTGCAACACGGTGCAGATTTCCGCCGAGACAGACTCCGCTGCTGCGTCACCGAGCAATCGAGTCGACGCGCTTAACTTTTCTCGAAGGCTGCTATGCCCTGGTGATTCGTCAAATCTCGAGTTGCTCATTCCTGTTCGCTACAACTTCCGAGGAAAATTGATCGGTGGCTACCGCTACTCCTTGGAGACCGAAGCCACCCGATTAGTACTAGTTTGACTAGCACTGTTCATGTGAAGGCAAGACCATCGGTACTAGTTCTCACGTGAAGGCTGCAAGTCCAGTTTTTTATTTCCCGTCATCAAGTGCTACGTCCACCACCCGTGCAATATCCAGGTGCTAGTTATCTTAATTTTTGGTCTGCTCTTCATATTAAATTCTGTCAAGAATTTTTCTACGGGCTTGTACTACTTTGTGCACACAGATTTACCTACTCATGGCTTCCATGAAATACGATCTTCCACCGTTGGACCGTGAAACAAGGTTTACCCTATGGCAAGTCAAGATGCGGGCGTTGTTGGCATAGACCGACTATGATGAAGCACTGAATAGTTTTGGGAAGAACCGAATTGAGGACTGGACTGATGGGGAGAAAAGAATTGATCGTAAGGTTTTGTCAAAAATTCAACTCCATTTGCATAATAATATTTTGCATGAATTTTTGAGCGAGAAAACTGCCACCGCTCTATGGTTAAAGCTGGAAGGGATTTGCATGACAAAAGATCTCACCAGTAAGATGCATCCATTACCCGAGGGAGGTAATGTTTTGAATCATATTTCAGAATTTAAAGAGATCATATCTGATCTAGCTACAATGGAGGTTAAGTATGAGGAGGAAGATACTGCTTTAATGTTACTTTGTTCACTGCCAAGTTCTTATACCAATTTTACAGACACCATATTATACAATCGTGATACTCTCACACTTAGTGAAGTTTATGAAGCTTGGAACTCTAAGGAGAAGATGAAATTAATGGTGCCTCATGATGGTTCGAGTTGATCCCAAACTGAGGGATTATCTGTTCGTGGCAGGACAAAGGAGAAGAACTCCAATAATGGAAACAGAGGCAAAAGTAAGAACGGCCACAGGGGCCGGTCGCAATCCAGAGACAAGAAATATTGCAGATATTGCAAGAGAGACGGGCATGACATCTTAGAGTGTTTCAAGTTGCAGAATAAAGAAAAGAGGAAAGGTAACAAACAAGGTGAAAATTCTTCTAACGTTGCTCGTGATGATAGTTCTGATGATGCTCTTGTCATTATTGCTGGATGTGCTGAGACCAATGATAAGTGGGTACTTGACACCACATGCACTTTTCATATGTGTCCACATAGAGATTGGTTTAATACTTTTGATTCCACTACTGTTGATGGTTCCCTTTTGGGTTTTGATAATTCACCATGCAAGATTGAAGGCATATGTTCCGTTCGAATCAAGATGTTTGATGGCACAATCAGAACTTTGACAGATGTTCGGTATATTCCAAAGATGAAGAGAAATCTTATCTCTGTTAGTGCCCTTGATGCAAAGGGGTACAAGTATTCAGGTGGAGATAGTGTTTTGAAGGTCACCAAAGGCTCCCTTGTTGTGATGAAAGGTGACTTAAGTTCGACCAATGGTCTTTATTACCATCGAGGTTCTACCGTTTCAGGTAATGCTACTCCAGTTATTTCAAAGAATTCTGATTGTGATGCTGCTAACCTTTGGCATATGCGTCTTGGACATATGAGTGAACTTGGTTTGGCAGAGTTAAATAAGAGAGGTCTTCTTGATGGATATGAACCTGGTAAATTGAAATTTTGTGAGCAATGTATCTTCGGCAAACACAAGAGGGTGAAGTTCAACACTTCAACTCATACAACCGAAGGTATTCTTAATTATGTGCATTCTGATTTATGGGGACCATCTCGCAAGAAGTCACTAGGTGGTGCAAGTTACTTGCTGACTATTATTGATGATTACTCGAGAAAAGTTTGGCCTTATTTCTTGAAGCATAAATATGAAGCATTCTCGGCATTTAAGGAGTGGAAGATTATGATTGAAAGACAAACTGAAAGGAAGGTAAAAATACTTTGCACTGATAATGGTATGGAATTCTGTTCTAAGCAATTTAAGAATTATTGCAAGTCTAAAGGCATTGTCACACACTGCATCGTTCCTTATAGTCCTCAACAAAACAGTGTTGCTGAGCGTATGAACAAGACCATTATTTCCAGAGCCCATTGCATGTTGTCCAATGCAGGTTTGCATAGGCGTTTTTGGGCTGAGGCCGCCTCCACTGCTTGTTATCTCATTAACCGTTCACCATCTATTGCTCTTAATAAGAAAACTCCAATTGAGGTATGGTCTTGTTCACCTGCTGATTATTCACTGTTGAGAGTTTTTGGTTGCACTGCTTATGCTCATGTTGATAATGGAAAGTTGGAGCCTAGGGTTGTTAAGTGCATCTTTCTTGGTTATAAATCTGGTGTTAAAGGTTTTAAATTGTGGAATCCTGAAACCCAGAAGGTTCTTATTAGTAGAAATGTTATCTTTAATGAATCTGCTATGTTATATGATGTTTCATCTACTAATGTTCCCGTTGAGAGTGAACAATAGCCTATTGTTCAGGAGCCTACTGTTCAGGTGGAGCATGTTATTGATTCAGGTGAAACATCTGGTAATGAAATTGTTGATGCACATGATGAACCTGTCGTTAATGATGATCATGTCACTCCCACTCCAAATCAACCTATTGTTCCGCCCAGTTGGAATCTTACACGTGACAGAGTTAGGCGGGGTATTAATAAACCTCACAGGTTAATTCAAGAGTGCAATATTTTTTCTTTTGCTTTATCTGTTGCAGAAGAAATTGAAGATAATTCTGAGCCTTCTTCATATTCTGAGGCCATTATTTCTAGTGATAGTAATAAGTGGATGACCGCTATGAATGATGAGATGGAATCACTTGAAAAGAATGGCACTTGGGATTTAGTAAAATTACCTAGAGAGAAGAAACCTATTCGATGCAAGTGGGTTTTCAAAAGGAAAGAAGGTGTTTCTCCTAATGATGAGACAAGATATGAAGCAAGGTTAGTTGCTAAAGGTTACAGTCAGATTCCAGGTATTGACTATAACGAAGTTTTTTCTCCTATTGTGAAGCATAGCTCTATTCGCACTTTACTCAGTATTGTTGCCATGCATGATCTTGAGCTTGAACAATTGGATGTTAAAACTACATTTTTACATGGAGAATTAGAATAGGATATTTATATGGAACAATCTGAAGGTTTTTTTATTCCTGGAAAAGAAAAGCTTGTCTGTAAGTTAAAGAAATCTCTTTATGGATTGAAGCAATTCCCTAGATAGTGGTACAAGAGATTTGACACCTTTATGCTCTCTCAAGGTTTCAAAAGGTCTACTTATGATAGTTGTGTTTATTTGAAAAATGTCAAAGGTTCAACTATTTATTTGCTCCTCTATGTTGATGATATGCTAATTGCTGCAAAGAGTATGTCAGAGATTAATGAACTAAAGAAGCAATTGAGTAATGAAATTGAGATGAAGGATTTGGATGCAACAAAGAAAATACTTGGCATGGAAATATCCAGAGATAGACCGTCTGGAAAAGTATATCTAAGTCAGAGAGGATATATTGATAAAGTTCTTCGTCGTTTTAATATGCATAATGCCAAGCCAGTAAGTACTCCGTTAGCTGCACACTTCAAATTATCATCAGCTTTACGTCCTAAGTCAGATGCAGATATTGAGTACATGTCTAGAGTTCCCTATTCGAGTGCAGTTGGTTCACTAATGTATGCCATGGTTTGTTCTCGTCCAGATTTATCATATGCAGAGTGTTGTCAGTAGATACATGGCTAATTCTGGAAAAGAGCATTGGAAAGCAGTTCAGTGGATTTTCAGATACCTGCGAGGTACTTATAATGCTTATTTATAGTTTGGAAAAATCAGTGATGGACTTGTTGGTTTTGTTGATTCTGATTTTACTGGTGATTTGGATAAGAGAAGAACACTCACAGCTTATGTTTTCACCATTGGTGGTTGTGCTGTGAGTTGGAGAGTAACTTTGCAGTCTATTGTGGCTTGTTCCACTACTGATGCCGAGTATATGGCTATTTGTGAGGCTTGCAAAGAAGCTATCTGGTCGAGAGGTTTATACACTGAGCTTTGTGGAGATTCATCTTGCCCTACCATATTTTCTGACAGTCAAAGTGCCATATATCTTACAAACAATCCAATGTATCACAAGAGAACAAAGCACATTGACGTCAGATTTCATTATATTCGAGATGTTGTTGTTGAAGGCAATTTGAAGGTATGCAAGATAAGTACTCATGGTAATCCTGCTGACATGATGACAAAGCCAGTTCCGACCAATAAGTTTGAGCTTTGCTCAGGCTTAGTTGGTATTTCTCACTAGTCCTATGGACTTTGACGCACAATGTGTTTATGCTGATTTGGATGGAGTTATCTACTTTCTTCGACTACTGGAGGGAATTTGGCTCAAGGTGGAGATTGTTAAATTGTGATCCAAATTCTACCGTATTGGACTAGATGTAGTACATACGGTGTGGGCCTTTGTGTTGGTACCGACGCGTACGAGTACAACTCGTTTACTTGTCCTCCAAGGACTCTCATGTATTGTCCTCATATATACCCCATGTAGTCGCACCTCAGACGGCCTGTCGTCTCGTGCTTGTAATACTCCTCCTCAGCCTTCGTGCGTCCGTGGTTTTCTCCCGTAAGGGTTTCCACGTAAAAATCCGTGTGCTCTCGTGTCTCATTTTATCTCGTTATTATCTAACATTATGTCGTCGAACATTTCGCTTTTTAGTCCAATTTGAAGTACCAATACAAATGGTACATTAACTTTTAGATGCTTATATATTCATTTTTTGCGTTCCCTGAAGTCTGAACGCTACTTGATGCATCAATTGGGTCAAAATGGTTCTAATGCATTTTCATCTTAATTACTTCTTGCTTCAGTTTTAAAGCAGCCTTGTAGGGTAGATCAGTTTAGATGGATAGATAGCAACATGTCAATGATTACACTCTGAATAAACACTAGACCTCATCTCTCCCTTCTTCCTTAAACTGCGTCTTGATTTTCTGAATTGTTTGTAGTTTTGACTTCCACTTGTCCATGAAGGATGCTTAAATGGTATAGTGGCCTGATCTTGATAATGACCTACAGGTGTTTATGAGGCATGCATTCGTATTATGAATTGGAAGAACATCAATCGACAAGTATTTACGGCAGATGTCTCCTTGATGAGATAATTTTACGCAAACTATGTGTGATCCATTGCTCTAGGTAGCAACATCATGGAATCGTAGTGTTATTTTTTATGCCCTACATTCTACCGCTGATACACTTGGATTTGCATATTTTGAGTCATGCTTCTACTAATTTGACTTATGATTGTAACATCCCAAATTTTCAGATTTGGTATGTTAATAGGATCATTACTAGCAAACATGCCCGTGCGTTGCAACGGGAGAGAAAAATATCACATATGCTTAGCTATCGTACATTGTCAATTTGTCATATTCTTCAGCTCTAGTGAACCTTTCTCGTGCTTTTGACAGGTCTATAGTGACAATGGTGGCATGTTAAACCTTGGTCATGGTTTCAGTTCCCCTCAGCTTAATTTGCCTCAAACTTTATGTAGCCCAAGACCACATTTTAGCGACTCTGAGGTAGTAACTAATCAATTTTCGATCACCATCATAATTATTTTTTCAACTAAAATCACGGCCCAACCATACAAATTATTTCCCCTATGGCCATCAAACCACATCCATAGTTGCATGGAATACACAACAGATATTGGACAGCAACAAACATATGAAAACGCACCTTGTAAACTTTGCAGGAAAACCTCATCACACCTTGCTTACACCGAAACTTAATGAATGACACCCACCTGAAAACAATACAAAAGGCGGTAGCATCAGCTATGGCCTATGCATGACTTTTCATGCAAATAACCATGCAACGCTTTGCAAAACAGTTTAAACATCGACTATATGGAGGTACTGACGGAATGCAGAATTCCCCAAAATTCAATTTATAGCGGTTCTACTGAATCAAAATACAATTTCATGCAAGACAAATGTTGCCTCATACAAAAATCAGAAAAATCTAGGGATCAACAATTGACCAATTATGAGATGAGGTAGATGCTGGAACTTTGTCTATTTTGGGCCTAGCCCAATAACAGTTTCAGAAATTCCTAATAAATTCTAGAGGCCCACTTAGTCTATTTGTGTAAGGCAAGGGATACTACTAAAGTTTAGTCTCACATTGCTAGTTGAGTGGGAGTTGGACCTCCTTATAAGAGAGGTTCTTTCCCCACTTGTATGAGCATGAGAACAAGAGGGATATCCACGCGCGCTCCTCCTCCTCCGCCCGCCTCGCCTCGGCACGCCGCGCCGCGCCGCGCCGCGCCGCGCCGCGGGAATGAACCGAGCCGATATACGAAAGGCCACAAGTTCCTGAGCACTGTGCTGCTGCTACGATCTTCTCCATCCCGGAGTAGGCCTCCGAAACCGCGCCTTTTGAGTCCTGTACGGGAGAATGGTGATAAGGTTTTTGGGGAGCGCTCAGCGCGACTACTGGCTGCTTCATCACGGACAATCCGGTCGCCGACGACTACTTCCCTGACGTCCACGATCTCCTCGACGACATGGCAGGCGAGGACACCGACCCCAAGTCCAGCACTTCCACTGCTGCTGTCCCGTACGTGTTCTTGCTCTTTCTGTTAGATGTCATGACACAGTTCTTTGCTCTACTTTCCGTCCTACATGTGTTAGGTTCTACTTCATATATGCAATTTCATCTAGTGTCTGTTCTAAATGTGTTTGATTCAAGTTCATATATGCAGATGCTCTTTACCTTCTCTTCGTCCGAACGTACGCATGACTTATTTTATCTCTACTATATTAGTCATGTTTTATCTAGTATTTCTGTTAATAAAATCATTCGGTAAATTGCTCATATTTTCAACAGTAGATCTGGGACCGGGAAAGAAAAAACAGAAGGATCATCACGGTCTCTCTGAAGCCTCCCATCTTGGGAGCAACGCTGACGCAGCTGCGTGAAGAAAATACTTTCAGTTTCTTTCGATGTATTTACCATATATTGTTATGTATGTATTTTTCTATCTAAAATGACACTGTTGTGTCACTCACATGGCATCTTAGTCATGTATGCACCGTATTTACATTGTTTTTCTTTCTTACATCGTAAAAATCAGCTTTAGCGATGCCATGCTTGTATTTCTCGGACCGTACAACTTCAGCTCCTGTAAGGCTTGCTCCATCTCTTCTTCTGTAATGTACCTGTAAGTGGGATATGATATAAGCACGGGTGCTCCAAAAATCAAGAACACATGTACCTGAGATATAGTATTAATTATCATCGCTGGTGCTCAACTTACCCACTGCTATCCTGGTCGAAGTATTGGAATGCAGTATAGATGTGCTCTTCCCTGTCCCTTTTGTTCATGTGCACCATTGCAGTGAGACAGTGACAAACTCCTCGTCAATCAACCAAGGCACCTTGTCATATCATCCGTACCTAATTCAGAGCAAAAATTCTAGGAACTTGGAAAGTTGAAAACTGAAAGAAACTTGATCTGGGATAACAATCTCGTTGAGCAACATAGCTTCTAAGTGTTGCAGTTTATGATTCCAATGCTAGACTGCCAACTGGATGCTAGAAAAGAGGATAAGAGGTTCCATGTAGCCTGAGCTACAAAGGAACTTTGTGTTCTTTCTGGGCTGCGTGGCTATGGCCATCTGGCACCGGTAGCGACCGTAGCCATTAACCCGCGGCTCAATCGGACAACCGTCGATTCCTCGCATGTGCCTCCTCGATGCTTCACCAAACATTATCAAAGCCATGGAGCATAGTTGGAGTTGGTCTTCTAGGTGGAGAAGGTGCTCTGACAAAGTATATTGGTAGTAATGTTGATGCTATACAACGATCCTTGACGGGCGTCTTCTTGTAGTTCTTCTTGACGTGCATCTGTCTATGGATGAGGAGCGAGAGCAAGTCCACGTGGCACAGGCTGCGTCTAATCATGGAGAGAACGCGAAGGCCACATGATTACTTGATCGCCGGCTGCAGCCTGGAGGTCATGGAGCAGTCCGCGCCAAGAACGACCGGCCATGTTCCGATGAGCTCTGCGACGACGTCGACAGCTCCGCGCCGACGTCTCTAATCTATCACAGCAACATGATTACATGATCGTCGGCTGGAGTCTGGTGGTCATGCAGCAGTCCGCACAACAAACGATCGGCCATGCCCATGGCACGGTGAGCTCCGTGACGACGACCACGGTTCGGCGCCGACATCTCTAATCCGTCACAGGGGCACCCCTCCCCATCCCCGCTGCCTCGAAACCGCTCCTGACCCCCTAGCGAAATTCGTGCGCCGTTTTTGTTTTTAATCGTGCAAGAGGTGAGGTGCGTCCGGTTTTGATGGTGGGAGAGCAAGAGAGATCGTGTCCCCTGTTATTTTCCAATCCGTATCGTGAGAGGGGTGAGACGGGAACAAGGCGATGGGTTGTGTTAGTTTTTTTGTCGAGGATTGATGGGCTGTGTTAGTTGGCCCAAAGGGAAAGGCTGAACGTACACGCAGAAAGCTTTCGACATACGGGAAAGGCTGAACGAGGGAGCAACTAGTTAACGAGCGCTCCTTAGGGAGCCTGGCAACGATCAGCGCCACTTGGCGCGCTCTCAGTCATTTGCCACGTGTCGCGCTCTGGACGTTTTTTTCGAATTTTGTTTTTTTTTAATTTTTCTGCACGCGTTTTCGGCTTTTTAAACGGTTTTTTTTCGATTTTTTTTTACATTTTGGTTTTCCCCTGGTCTTTCTTAGCTTTTCGATCAAAAAAATTGAAAAAAAATCGCGAAAAAATGCGTTTTTTTTTCGTGAAAGTCACGGTTTTTCTTTCGCGAGAGGCACGGTTATGCTTTAGCGAGAGTCACAGTCGTGCCTCTCGGAAACAAAAAAACATGTTTTCTATTTTTTTTCTTTCGCAAGAGTCACAGTTTTGCTTTCCCGGGAGGCACGGTTGTACTTTCGCGAGAGTCACGGCCGTGCCTCTCAGAAAAGGAAAAACAAAACGCGTTTTCTGTTTTTTTTCGTTCGTGAGAGTTACGGTTTTGCTTCCGCGAGAGGCACGGTTGTGCTTACGCGAAAGTCACGACCGTACCTCTCGGAAAGGGAAAAAATACGCGTTTTCTATTTTTTTTTCACGAGAGTGTAACACCCTCGATTCAATCGTACACTAATCATACACGCAAATGTGTACGATCAAGATCAAGGACTCACGGGAAGATATCACAACACAATTCTAGACACAAATTAAAATAATACAAACTTTATATTACAAGCCAGGGGCCTCGAGGGCTCGAATACATAAGCTTGAAAACACAAGAGTCAGCGGAAGCAACAATATCTAAGTACAGACATAAGTTAGACAAGTTTGCCTTAAGAAGGCTAGCACAAAAGCAACAACGATCGAAAAGGCAAGGCCTCCTACCTGGGAGCCTCTTAACTACTCCTAGTCGTCTGCGGGGGGAAGACAAGAATGTTGTTGATGCTGACACAAATCATCGAGAGGCAAAGATGGTATTTCTAGCCATGAATTCAATTGACATCTCTGAAGAAGCCAAAGTGTGACGGTGATCAAGACAAAGTTTGTCGAGAGACTCTATGAAGATGCCCTCGAGCAGAAAAGGGAGTATGAAGTGAAAGGCTATGAGAACCACGGATTCGACACAAGCTCAAAGTCAAGCTTGTTGTTCGAGGTGAAATGATAAGATGAGGAAGATCGACGTAAGCTTAGCTCATCGTCGGAAGTTGCTTCGGGCATAAGGACCATGTAGCACAGTTAAAAAGTTGTCATGATAAAAGATAGCCGATCAGGCTAGGAATGATGTGATGGGGTATAAAGCGTCCCAGTATCAAGTACTAGGTGTAATGCCATAAGGTAATTCGGAGTAGAGGTTGTACGGGGGAAATGATTTGCAGAGGATAAGTAATTTTAACTTACCCAGTGAATGAGATCAAGGAGGAAATATGGTCGAGACCATAACTGCAAGGGATCCAATTTACGATACCGGAAGAATTATTCAAATGATTAAATATCCTTGCAAGAAGCTTTCATGATAAGTTCCACACCGTGTCCGTGGGCATGAACACAAAGGTTCAGGGTCGACTCCCACTTCTATAATGCATAACCTTTCACTTTACTTCTCACTCTTGATGAAGCTGTAGTATTGAAATTTTATCTGACGAAAAGCCAGTAGAGTATAACCCGCATAACTTTCGAGTTCACGCAGATTAGGGAAGGCATAAGTTCAACCCATCGAGGCATCTTAGGAACATATATCATAAATTTCGAGAATAAATAACACAAGCTCGGTAGTAGAGTATGCTTGAGAAAGCGGAGGATACAATTTACCAAAAGCATTATGTATCCGAGGAAAGGCTCACAAGCTTATTGAATAAGAAGGATGGTGTCGGATAAAATCCGGAAAAAAAAGGGGGCTGGTGGTCCACAAGGAATCTGAGGTGAGCATCAGTACTCAACCAGAGGAAGAAAGAATGCAAGGAGATCAGATTATAGAAACAACTGACTAACTCAAAGCTCAATTGCAAAGGAATTATGAATTCCAAGATAAGGGATCAGAAGCAATGCTCTGATAGGGGATGGATAGGTAGAATAGCCTTAGGGGTACAATCGATGGCGATTTGATTGATCGAGATTCAGCACATGTTAGAATGACGTCTGAGCCGGAAGGATGAATTCTAGGATCTGATTGAGGATTGCGAGCATTCGCAACATATTGTATCAACGAACTCATAATGATAATGACAAAGGCTGACAATAAGATTACTAGTCTTATGGTATTAACCATAATGCAAGCAAGCAAGAAATCCAAGAACATTAGGCTGTTGAGGATTTTCACAAGAACGAATGGTATTACAAAGATTTTTGTGAAGTACAAGAATCAACTGAGGATGAGCGGATACTCGATAGGTGCACAAAGTTATCCGTAAGGGTATTCTGACGACAAGGAACTGCAAGGCAGTAAGCTCAAAGGATTCTCGGAAAAAGGAGAGCGGTTCAGGGCATCTTGTAATAACAAGATCAATGGGATAGAATGTAAGATTGGTAAGTGTGTGTAGTTATCCATAAGGATATTTCGGTGGTAAGGAATTGCAAAGGCAACAGGCACAAAGTCTCGAGAGAATATCATAGAGTATCTTCAGAATCTTCTGATGCAGCAGGCGATCATCTGAAATAAGAGGCTCTCCGGGCGGATGTGATCACGAGATCCTAATGTTTGAGTTAGTAAAGCAATTTAACCCGAATAGAAGAGAGATCAGAGTCCCAAAGTATAGACGAGGAAATAAAAGATCCTAATATCCCCCAAATGGCGACGTGGGCCCGTAAGACACATAGCCGTGTTAGTAAAAGTTTTTGTAGTGACTAGACTCAACTTCGGCCAAGGAGTTGGAAAGGGGGCTACCTACAGGCAGTCGGCTCTGATACCAACTTGTAACGCCCTCGATTCAATCGTACACTAATAATACACGCAAATGTGTACGATCAAGATCAAGGACTCACGGGAAGATATCACAACACAACTCTAGACACAAATTAAAATAATACAAACTTTATATTACAAGCCAGGGGCCTCGAGGGCTCGAATACATAAGCTTGAAAACACAAGAGTCAGCAGAAGCAACAATATCTAAGTACAGACATAAGTTAGACAAGTTTGCCTTAAGAAGGCTAGCACAAAAGCAACAACGATCGAAAAGGCAAGGCCTCCCGCCTAGGAGTCTCTTAACTACTCCTAGTCGTCTGCGGTTTTCACGTAGTAGTAGGCATCCTCCGGGTACTAGTAGTCATCAGTGGCGTCGTCTGGCTCCTGGGATCCATCATCTGGTCGCAACAATCGAGTATGGGGGAAAAAGAAGTAGCAAAGCAACCGTGAGTACTCATCCAAAGTACTCGCAAGACTTACATCAGATCTAAACTAAGTATGCATCTGTATCAAAGGAAAGGGGCGTATCTGTGGACTAAACCGCGGAATGCCAGAAGGGAAGGGGAAAGCCTAGCCTATCAAAGACTGGCATCTTCTGGAAACCACCATCTTGCAGCAACATGAGGGAGTAGAGTAGCATAAAGTAAAGTAGTAGTAGTGTTATCAACCTCGGCCAAAGATCCTTTCTCGACTCCCTGCGAGAAAGCAATCCCAGAGCCATACTATCCAGTTATCATCACTATCCAATTCTCATCACCATCCAGTCTCATCACAAGTATCCAGTTCTAGTTGTATTGATCGGGATACAACTCCAAGTGTCCGTTACCGTAGGACAGGCTATCGATAGATGTTTTCTTCCCTGCAGGGGTGCACCAACTTACCCACCACACTCGATTAACTCCGGCCGGACACACTTTCATGGGTCATGCCCGGCCTCGGCCAAACAATACGCCGCAACCCGACCTAGGCTTAATAGAGAGGCCAGCACGCCGGACTAAACCTATGCCCCCAGGGGTCATGGGCCATCTCCCCGGGAACTCCTGCATGTTGCGTACGCGGCCGGTGAGCAGACCTAGCTACCTCCTTCAACAAGGTAGGTGCTTACCAGTCCAACCTAGCGCGCGCCGCCCAGTCGCTGACGTCTATTAAGCTTCGGCTGATGTATACGACGCAGAACGCCCATACTATGCCCACGTGATGGTTAGTGCTATCAGGCCAGAGGCCCCTCGGATCAAATATCCAAATCGTAGTGGATTAGGAACACGCGGTAACAAGCAGAGACTCACGATCGATGTGACCCCGTCACCCCATCTCGAGTACTTGCGACAAGGGCTAAGAATGCCCGGCCACGCCTCGTAAGTATCTCGCGGGCACCTTCCAGGTCAACCCGACTCCACATCACTCGCTATTAAGCTCGCGCGGGTACCCCTCAGGGCCTACCCGTCTTTAGTAACATGGTTCAGTTGTAAAGTCATAGTAACCATAGTAACTGTGTGTCTAACACCAAGGGGAAAACCAGAGGAATCACCCTCGGTGAATTCCACTCGATGTAATCATCAAGGTGAACGTAAGAGGATTCACCCTCGAGGTTCACACTTGAGGGGTTGCACGACAGAGCCGTATCGGAAGTAGTTAAGGAGGAAATCACCCTCGATGACCACGACCGAATAGCTACACTACAGGTTAACAACAGAAGTGCCAAAGAGGCCTCACCCTCGGCACTCGATAGTAACCCAGTAGTGTCGAACAACTAAGGGGAAAATGATGTGCGGTGTCGGGGCCTGGTCTTCGATGATGAAGCAGGGGGCAACAGGGACAAGGTGGGGGATCACTGATGTATCACTAACCAACCTATACTAAGCAGTTTAGGATAAGCAGGTAAGGTACAACAGCAGATACAAAAGCAGGCTATGCATCAGAATAGGAGCAAACAATAACAGTAGCAAAATCTAATGCAAGCATGAGAGAATGGAATGGGCGATATCGGGATGATCAAAGGGGGGGCTTGCCTGGTTGCTCTGGCAAGGAGGGGTCGTCGCCGACGTAGCCGATCACAGGGGCAGCATCAGTCTCGGGGTCTACCGGAGAGAAGAGGGGGAAGAAACAGTAAATACAAGCAGACAGGTACAACGCTAAGCATGACAGGACAAAACGTAGTGCTAGGCGTGCTCTAACACGGTACTACACGTTGCAGACGAAGGGGATAAACATCCAAGGATGAATTCCCGACGTTAGGTGGATTCCGGACAAAGGAAAAGAGGGGGGAAGTTCCATGTTCAGCATTCTAGGGGCATGTGACAGATAAATGGACCGCGTATTCGGATTCGTTGGATTTTTCTGAGCAACTTTAATATAGAAAACATTTTCATCGGAGTTACAGTTTAATTTATATGAATTTTCAAAGATTTGAAAAATATTTTAAAATTAATATTAATTCGAAAATAAAGATTAATTGCTAGGTGCACCCAGCTCTGCGTACACAGAAGTGTACCAGGGGATGACATGCGGGTCCAGGGGGTCCCAGTTGACCAGTCAACGTTTGACTGGTCAACAGGGGGTGGGCCCCCCTGTCATTGACTAATCTGTCTAACTAACAGTTTTAATTAGTTAAACTTGCTAATTAGCCTAATTAAACAAGATTAATCTAATTAATTAAATTAATTAATATTTATATCACTATTATCATTTTAAAACTCTTTTTTAAGGGGTTGGGCCCCGCCTGTCAAAGGCCCATAGGCCATAGCGGGCACTGGCTATCGGGCGGGTGCCCGTGGAGGCCAGACCCATGCACGCGGTACGACAGAGGGGCCGGAGCGCGGTCGGGGCGCGTCCGGCGAGGCCACGGTGGAGCAAGGTGAAGGGGGGGGGGGGGGGGGGGGGGGGGGGGGGGGCGGGGGGGGGGGGCGGCGGGGGGCGGGTCGCGGCCAATCGGCCGAGGGCCGGGAACGTCCGGAAGCGGCGAGGTCAGAGGCGGAGCGCGAGGCGCGGAGGTGGCCAAGGGCACGACCACGGCGCGAGGGACGTGGCCTGGGGCGCGGTGCAGGGGGAAACGTGGCCGAAGCCGGGGGCTAGTGGCAACCCAAGGCGGGAGGAGCCGAGCGGGTCGCGGCCTCGTGGCGCTGGGCGCAGGCGGGCGGCCGAGCACCGCAGCAGCCTTGCAGGCGACAACGGTGAGCGGTTATCGACAGCCGGAAACGACTGGAGCGACAGCAGCGGCGTAGGAGCAGCATGGCAGCTGGGGGAGCAGCAGCAGGGCGCGCCCCGGGCACGTGACTGCGAGCTCGCTCGAAGCTCGGGCGCGGTGTCTAGCGACGAGGAACGAGAGCGCGGGAGCGGGGAATCAGCGCGGGTGCTCACAGTGGGGTGGAAGAGTAGACTAGCGGGCTCGGGGGAGGCTCGATGTAGCGGGACGACGGCGGCGACCTTCGGTGCCCAGACGTGGAAGAAGAGGGCCGACTCGACGATGGAGGGGGGGTTCCTGCTCGTTTTCGTCTCCGTAGTGGACGCAGCGGACGACGACGGTCTTCGTGGACGCAATGGCGAGGCGAGAGGTGGCCGGTGGCCACGGCAGAGTGAGCCGGGCGGCGACGGCCGCACTCGTCGACGGATCTGGAGAAGGGGAACGAGCGCCTGGGCGAGAGGCGGAGAGAAAGAGAGGGAAGTGGTGAGCGAGTGGGGGGATGGGATTGAGGGATCGGGGTGTGGCGCCCTTATCCCCTCCCGGCGCTGCCGGTGAGAGGGTGCGGCGGCGACCAAGCCCCTGTAGCGACTCGGTCGCACGAACAGGAGAAGAGGGGAGGGACCGGAGATGGTGGGTTGTCCTGGCGGTCCAGCTGGGCCGAGGCCCAGTGAAAGGGGAGGTCAGGGCTTCTCTTCTCTCCCTTTGTCTTTTTCTTTTCCTTTTTTTAGCAGAAGTTTTTGCAATTAAACTAGCCACCAAATGGCTTAGCAAAATTGTGTGCCTGGCCAAAACAATTACTAGGGAATAATGTTCTCTGCCATAAAAAGTATGGCAAAGTTTTGATTCCATTTGGGACTTTCAATAATGGAAAAGGCATTAGTAGTGCTATTTTGGCACTGTTTAAAATGCTTAGGACCATTTTGTCGTATATGGTGATGTTGTTTTTCTTAACAATCATTTGTTATGGAATTTTTGACAAATGAAGAACATTTTTGCAGCAATATTTGAGCAACTTCAAATTCCACTTGCATTTGAATTTGAATTCAAATAAGGATTTTGAAGATGTTTCACCACTGTGATCAAGCATTGCAATGATGATGACTTGTCATGATTAAGAGGAGATCACTGTAGGGTGATGCTGGGGATGTTACAGAGAGTCATGGTTTTGCTTTCGCGAAAGGCACGGTTGTGCTTTCTCGAGAGTCACGGCCGTGCCTCTCGGAAACGAAAAAAAACGCGTTTTCTGTTTTTTTCCTTACACGAGAGTCATGGTTTTGCTTCAACGAGAGGCACGGTTGTGATTTTGCGAGAGGCACGGGCGTGCCTCCTTCGGAAAGGGGAAAAAACCATGCTCCCGATTCTGTTTTTTCGCCCGGTTTTTTTCGTTCGGTTTTTTTCATGAAAAAAATGTTTGTCAAAACCTATCGACATGGGATCTAGTTTTGAAGATCTCGACGCGAAGAATCCAATGGTGAAAACGGTTCGAGATTTAGACGCACGGTTTAAGAGATAAAACGTTTTGAATAAACAGATTTACGAAAAAAGGGAAAACTCCCTGGTTGCGACAAGTGGCGCGCTGCATGTGCGCCACTTGTCGTGACCTGGGAAAGTGGAGTGTTCTTTGCAACGAGTACTCCTTAATTAGTGATTTCGGCTGAACGATACGGGCAACACTTTTGACGTGAAACATTTTGGACCAAACCAAAAATATCTAATCACGGGACGAAACCAAGAATATCAACTTGCTTTATTAGTAGGCAATAGATAATAGATATAGATATAGATTTTTCATCTTGATTCCTATGCACATTTGAATTTTCCGAATATTCAAATCGTTATTGCAAGTTAAGGCAAATTATTGGAGTGGAGATAACATGACTTCTCCCCTGTTATAAAAAGTTCATAATGATCAGTATATTATTTGGAGTTCGCCTGATGTACTTTTGCAATTTTATAAACTCCAAATGATTTTTTAGTTTTGGTTCATACTGCTCTTTATGTGTTCTTTATTGCGTAAATATATTTTACAAAACCGCATTAGGGCTGAAAATATACTTACTGTAGTATATAGTAGCATTAGTATTTTACTATATGTTGTGCTATTTTAGGAAGTCATTATGTATTTTATTGCAGCCATGTATATGATCTTTTTTTTATGCAAGCCAAGTATATGATCTGTATATAATATAAATTTGTTCCCAGGTTTTACTGTTCATCTGGGCTAGCAGCAACCCATTCCTTTTCCTCGCTCGTGCGCGCGCAACGCCGCGCAGCAGATAGCAGGCCAGGGGCCCATTTGCTCAGCAAGCAACCCACCCCGCAGAGCTCTCTTTCTTTCCTTTGTTTTGTTTTTATTTTCTTTCCCTCCCTGCCGCTGACGGGTGGACCACAGCCTGGTCATCTTCCTCCTCGGGTCAAACTCTTGTTCATGCACGATGCCGAGTCAACCCGACTCAAATCCTTGTCGATTCGTATCTGTTTTTGATCCTTCTACCACGCCCGACCCCCTATATATTCTTCCCGAATCCTGCTCAACCGATTCTCGCAAAAACGAAGTTCTCCCGCGCCCTAGGGCGTCGTCCCGATCTCGCTGGAGTACAGCCACTTGAAGCTTCCGTCGCCGGTCAAATTCGTCGCCACAGAAGGTTTCCAGCGCCTCCCTTACCCTCTGTCGTCTTCGTCTTGATTTCCTATGTCTCCATAACCATATAGGAGTATCTCGCACAGGGAAGCATCACATCGATCCCTAGGACCTCCGCCCGAAGCAGAGTACCGCCGCCGTTGCAGCAGTCGCTCACCGACGCCACCAGAGGACGTAATCGTCGCCGCCGAGATCTCCATCCGATTCATCGTGGAGCTGCTCGTCCACTCGTTGACTTTCTGTCACCAGAGACCCGCCGTGGCCGTTCCCCGCGTCACCACTGGGCCGCTCGCGCCGTCGTCTTCCTAAGTCCGACCACCCAGCCTCTGTTCTCCGGTGAGCACATCTCCCATCCGTCCGATGTGGACTGCCCAGATCAATTTCTGTTTTTTTTTCTTCCAACCAGTATGCACTAGAATTCGGCCGTCCGCTCTTTAGCTACCACAACGGACAGTTTCTGGCCAATAGCATTGCGCCACGTGGCCACATTCTACAGTAGCCGCAGCAGCTCAAAGTCCTTTTGGGACAGATTTTCATCCAAATTTCGGTTAGCTATATCTCTTGGTCTGTTTAGTCAAATTGAGTGATTCATTTTCCTGTGTACTTATGTTGACCAAGAGAATCTAGGAGAATCACAATTTCACACTTTTGCATTGTTAAAATTTGAATTCATCCTTTCGGAGGCCATATCTTTTAAACCGTTTATCCAATTTATTTGATTCTTTTTGCATTATGATCCTATTAGCATGTAGGATATATTTACCTATTGATAGGTTTCATTTATTGGAATTTTATTTAATTTCATCATGTTGACATTATTTTAGTATTATGCGAGAATGGTTTATTTATCGATGCCTTCATTAAACATATATATTGTCCGGAGTGCGAAGCGGATCAGAATTAAGTGTTAGAATACTTCAGCATCGTTCAAGGCAAGTTTGCACTTTAGATTTTGCTCACCCTATATTCTGCTATGCATGTGTGGTTTTTTATGCTATGATATGTGCTTGCTTTGATTTGTATGTTCTGTGTTGTCATATTTGGGTATTGATTGTATTATGTGATTGTGTGCTTCACATTGTTATGGTAGGTGTGGTTTGGTCTCGAGTGATTCATGTAAGTGGTGAGCGTTTATAGTTGTAGGCTCGGGACTTTTTACCAGGTGAATGTGTCACTGGCAGAGCACTCTTGTCCCTAGAGAATGCGCCATTGACAGAGCGCACTTGAGGCGAGGTATAATTTTGAAACTTAAATCAGGTGAATGCGTCCTTGGCAAAGCGCTCTATTGTTCCTAGGGAATGCCCACTGACAGAGCGCACTTGAGAGCCTTCGGAAGTTCTTGTCATGTTAACCTAGGATTTCTTGGGTTCTCTTGGGCAGATAAATTAGAGGTGACGGTAAACCTTGACAGTGGAGGTAGATGAAGTTAGTTTATGCCAAACCAACTTGAGTGTTCTATTTGTCATACATTGCTTTGTGGATGTAGGTTTGCTATATCACTTGTGTTATTTGCCAATACATTCAATGTATTTACCCTTCTGGCCGCAAGTTATCATGTTGTAGGATATTCAGATGATCAGTGAGATAAAGTAGGGTCGTGAGTCTTCACTCAGCATTTTGCCAGTGGGCATTGATGGGACTTATTGTTTATTTATACTACCTTTCCGCTATTTTATTTAATAAAGCTAGCTATGTGCTACTC
This sequence comes from Triticum urartu, assembly GCF_003073215.2. Classification (NCBI taxonomy): domain Eukaryota; kingdom Viridiplantae; phylum Streptophyta; class Magnoliopsida; order Poales; family Poaceae; genus Triticum; species Triticum urartu. The sequence continues at coordinate 418,071,472 of NC_053022.1, read as the reverse complement.
GGTTTGTAACACTTTATAAATTCTGGATCATATGTTGTAGTAAATGATGCACTTGGTACTTTGATATTCCTATGTACTGTGTGTGCTAGCGAATCGATCCAGGGACTAGCACAATGAGCACAGAGACTTGAATCTTATCAGGTTCGGTCGTTACAATGATGTCCCTGGTTTAGTACGAATGCTCACTGCTCATCTTCTACCCTAAGGTGTGTGTTGTCTTCCTCTCGGTTGTAGTTACTTCTACATTATTATACGATTTAAGGCACACATGATATATTGAACTTCATGAAGTAACGAGAATGATTATTTCTTTACCATTGTTCTCTGGCTTCTACATTATTATACAACTTAAGGCACACATGATATGTTGAACGTCTTGAAGTAATTAAATGATTATTTCTTTACCATTGTGCTCTAGAGCTCATTATTTTAGTCCTTTTCTCTTAGATTTTTGACTAATTTGGCTTCTTTGGTGCTCCATTTTCTTATTTGCAGGTGATGATCTTTGTGCAACTTGCTGTCTGGGTTTACATGTTGGTGATTCTTCTATCCCTTGATCTTCTTCTGTGCATGTGTGTCGTCTGTGCTTACATCTATGTTGGACGCGACTATTCTTTTTCCAGTGAGCTAGCTGCTGCAGTCCCGTTCGTTTCTTTAGAGGACACAGATGACAGAAATGCTGCCATGGGATCAGGTCCTTACCTTTTTTCCATCTCTATCCGCGTGTATCTATACAATTGTTTGTACGTCATTTGCCCACTTACTTGTGTATATATGCTTCTTTCTAACAATGGTCGTTTGGATGCATATCCCATATTGCCATTTTTTGTGAAGTGTGTGGTACAACCACTGGTTATTCCTTGTAATATCCAAATGGTATAAGAGATTTTGTCAGTGCATCATTAGCATATTCTTTTCTTTCTATCCAATAAGAGGTTGTTGTTATGTTATTGCAGAAAGTGCGTTAAGTCGACTAGAGGGGGGGGGTGAATAGGCGATTTTTATGAATTCTTCATTGAGAAATTTCAGGGTGAGGAAATTCCTAAGCGAAGAACTACTTGTAGCGGAATAAGTACTCAGATGCAAACATAACAGAACATAAGCATGTTCATCATGATGAAATGAAAACAAGCACAGAGTACATAAAGCATAAACACAGGAAGACAAACAGACTGAAGAAATTGAACTGAGGGAATTGAGAAAGTCTTAAGTCAAAGTCTTCGAATAGATATGAACAAGCACACAAAACAGAAATGATGAAATGGAAGGGTTGAGGAAATAGAACCAGTTAGCTCGGTGAAGACAATGATTTGGTAGACCAGTTCCAACTGCTGTGACAGTTGTACGTCTGTTTATGACGGCTAGGTATTCAAACCTGAGGACACATAGTCCCGGACACCCAGCCCTGAACACGCAGTTCATGACACTTAGTCCTCACCGTATTCCCCTTGAGCTAAGGTCACACAGACCTCGCCCAATCACTCGTGGTAAGTCTTCAGGTGACTTCCAAACCTTCACAAACTCGGTCACTTGGCGATCCACAATTTCCTCTTGGATGCTCTAGACCATGACGCCTAACTGTTTGGAAGATGCACAGTCTTCAAAGGTAACAAGCGTCGGGTCCACGCAGGATCAATCTCTTTAGTGATGCTGAATCACTTTGGGTTTGTAGGTGTTTGGGTTTGGGTTTTCCTCACTTGATGATTTTCTCTCAAAGTCCTCGGAGGATGGGATGCTCTCAAATGACAAGTGTCAGTTTCTCTCGGAGCAGCCAACCAGCTAGTGGTTGTAGGGGGCGGCTATTTATAACCTAGGGAGCAGCCCGACATGATAAGGCATAAATGCCCTTCAATGATATGACCGTTAGGTGGGAAGATATTTTGGGACAGCTGGCGCGTAGCACATCAACGGTCGGAAATTTGACTATCAAATTCCTCAGAGCTACCATGTTCATCACCTGTAGGCAATCCGCACTGGCGAATTCCTAACTCCTCAGTCAGAACAAATTCCTCAGAGACCGGAAGAACGTCATCTCTGTCACTGAAGAAATTTGACTAAACTGCATGAGATTTCCAATGGCTTCACTCGAAGGAATTGGTAGGTGTAGGATTTTGAGTTGAGCATCACTTGGAAACTCTTCCTTAGTATTTCCTCGACCCCCTTTAACAGTATGGTGTTTCCTATGACTCAAGAAAGAGAAAATGAAACTATGAAAATAAAAGTCTTCACGCTTCATGTTCCTCGAATGAATACCAAGTCTTCACGGCCACACCAATTTCTTCACTTTCAAAGTCTTCAGAAAGTCTTCAGAAATCCAAAGTCTTCAGTCGAAGAACTTCATTTTTAGGGGTCAACTTTCTCTGTAAATATCAAACTCCTCATAGACTTATAGACCTGTGTACACTCACAAACGCATTAGTCCCTTAACATATAATTCTTCAATACACCAAAATCACTAAGGGGCACTAGATGCACTTACAATTGCCTTGCATTGGATGGTTATGTAGTAATATGCTTCTCTAAGAAAACCTAGATCTTGTACAACAGTGATGTAAATATCATTTCTTCTGTTTAAAATTTAGATGATTCGCCAAGGTGACAAAGCCACACACCCAATTCATTTGGAAGTATCTTCAGTAGACCAATTCTGCCATATTGCCCTTGCTGCTGGAAATAGAATTTGATGAGCTCTTCCTTTGGATTATATTCCTTGTATTGTTTAGTTTATAGTTGTTGCTACATTTAGCCATTGTTTCCTTGAGAACTTGTTTAGAGTGTAGAGAAGATAATTATTTAGCTATAGAAGGATATATAGCATTCAGTAAAACACCAATATTTTTTTTGAAATCTATATATTTTATTACCCGTGCACCTATTCCATCTGTAAAATAACTTCTATGGGATCATCCCTGAGGGGAATTTTATAAAGCTTCTATTCATTCATGCGCTCTCTTATGAGGAGTCAGATCTATTAGACCGTAATATTACCACATACTAACATTTTCTTTGTCCGTTGGATTCACATCTTCTCTCTTCTATATGAACTCGCTAAGATTATTTATTTTTCTTTGCTCTTTCATCCTACCGTAGATTTAAATTTGTTGCATATGCATTTTTTTGGGTAACGCAGCAGAAAACAAAAAAAAAATTCCGACCTACGCACCAGCCCAGGACCACTATGGAGACTGCATACAAGGTTTGATCTTTTTTGTTACCGACTCGTAGCGCAGCGGAAATTGAGTCGATGACGATCGGCGGTGCAGATCCCCACAGCTAGGATTTAGAACCTCTCAACCGCGAGGAAGTACTCCCTCATCTGCCCCACGGACAGCCCTCCGGGAGGCGGTCGAACAGTCCCTCGGACGGTCACTCGAACAGCCCTTCGGGAGGACTCATAGACTCGGACTATCACTTGGATAGCCCTTCGGGAGGCACTCTCAAAACAGCCCCTCGGGCACAAAGATCGAACCTACAACCTCTCTATGGGGTTGCACACATACAGTGTCATCTATCCGGCTAGGCTTCGCCATCCAGATCTAGTTCCCGCCGGAACCCAGACAACCTTTCGGCTCTACGAAACTCTTTTCGTGGGAGGGAGAGAGAAGCCAGACAAGTCTATGGCATGTGTATGAGAGCAAGGATGAGGTTTGGGAAGCCCCCTCACCTCCTATTTATAGGAAAACCAAGGGGTAGTGTGCCACATGAAACACCCAAAGTGCCCATGCTTTATGTCATACATAAGGGCAAAATGGGGAGGCAAGTGGAGCACCAAATGGTGGAAGGAAGCCCCATGCCCCCCCAAGGCCATGAACGAAAATGGTTGCCTCATTGGGTGGTCCCACCACCTTTCCATCCACCAAGTCATCCCTTAGATCTTTTGAGCAAAGCCCAAAAAAGTGGCTTTCCAAAAAATATCCAAAAAGCACTTTCACTATTCACGACGACATTTTTCAGCATCGGTTCGAACTGAAAATATTTATGTGGGCTTAGAACATTTTCAGTACCCACTAAAATAATTTTCAACGCGTTCCGGAACAACTCCGGATTAGTGATTTTCATCCGCAAAAAGCATCTGAAGTGGTTTCGGCAGCTCCGGAACATTTCCGATTTTTATCCTGGAAAATTCCCAGAAGGTTCCAGAATAATTTTGGCACCCTCCAAGAATTATCAGGCATGTGCCAGAACCAATTTGACTTAATGGAATACCCCAAAATAACTTTTTGGTTTTACTGAAACTATTTCAGTGTTCTCTCTTCAGAACCTCTCTGGTGTGTCCGAAACTTTTTTGGTGAATTTCTCTCAGACTCCGTGTCTATTATTTAGCAGATAGATGACCCTTAAGCGTGTGACCCTATAGGTTCGGTGAAGTATAGACATGGCCGGAACTCTCTCCGATCAATGAACAACATCGGAGCCGTGGACACCCATATTGACCCCTATACCCACACGAATAAATATTCGAGTGAACCTCCAGTTGTTGTGTGCTATCCATGTTGCTTCGCGATATGTTACAAATACCTGAGGTGAGATTTACTTGCATCCCTGTAGATCAACAACTTGTCCACTATGCTAGTTACCTCGTTATCAGTTTTGTTCTCTTTTCTCATTTTCGTGTTCCGGCATCCCTGTGATCACATCACACTATGCCTGGCCAGACGATGATGGATACCGTAACACCGAGAGGGCCCAGAGATATCTCTCCATCGTCGGAGGAGCAAATCCCAATCTTGAGCTATCAAGTTACTTGACAGACTTTTACATGAACCCGTAAGCTTCCGTAATAGCCACCCATTTATGGATGACGTTTAACAAACCCCAAAGTTCATGAAGCAAGCATGAAGAAACTTGATACTCTCATGGTCTAAGGAATCATGCAAACGTAAACTTTCTCTGTGTTATAAACCATCAACTTGTGACGAATGTATCTCATGGCATAACATCAATCGGGTTGATTCAACACAAGTGTTCTCCTAACATTCTGCCCTCAAAGTTGCCGGCATAGTCATGCCCATGATCAGGAAAATAGAACCATCATGCGACACTTGAGCTAGTCTTAGAGGTCAGACTAGGAATACTTCTTATCGTTTATTATTCCACACGTGCATATGAGTCTTCCTCCGAGCTTCGTGTTATTGTAGACTCGAGAACCATAGCAGTTATAACATGGAACATAAAGATAATTTTGAAAAAGGAGATAATCAATAACATTTATTATTGCCTCTAGGGCATATCTCCTACAAACTCCCACTTTCACTAGAGTCAATAATCTAGTTAATGCTAGTGCACTTTACACCCATGGCACACCGGTGTAAAATATGCTCCGCATGTGGTATAGCCTGATGTCCAACGGATCTGACAACTTCAGCTTCGTGTGTAAATCTGCATATCCTCGCATTTTCACGCTTTCACAAAATTCATATTTTGTGCGGACTTGGCTTTGTATATATGTGAATCATTGGTCGAAACTTGATTCCTCAGACTGAGCTATGGAGCAACTATCTGCAATAGTGTCCCATTGACCAAAGCCTTCTTGGAACCATAATAAGTTCATGAATGAACTATATGATTCAACATCATTGTCTTTGTCGCTTCGGAAGCGGCAACATACTTTGCCTCTATTTTAGAATCCACCACAGTAACTTGTTTAAAACAATTCCAACTTACCGTGCCACCGTATTGTGTGCAACACAAAACCCTCAATTTAAAATGAAAATCGCGTGGAGAAATGATGAAGACTGTATCGATGTAACCTTTTACAACGAACTCTTCATGATCTCCACTTGCAAGAAAACATGTCATCAGTGCTACTTTAGCACTCAATGACCTTTTTTCACTGTTGTCCCATGATCAGTACTTTGGATCACTTTGGTATCTATACTCGCAACAGCTTGGGAGTATTGGACATATCTGGTTGTTTTACATACCATGGAATACATGATTAATCCAAACACAGGAGTGTGTGGAATCTCCATCATGTATTTTGCTCATCAGTGTTTTGGGACACCGAGTCTTAGAAAAACTCTTTCCATGTGACTTCAACAAGAATCACTCCTTGTCGTTCTTAGTGCTAAATGGTTTTAGCTGAAGGAAATATGCCCTAGAGGCAATAATAAAGTTTTTATTTTATATTTCCTTATATCATGATAAATGTTTATTATTCATGCTAGAATTGTATTAACTGAAAACTTGATACATGTGTGGATACATAGACAAAACACCGTGTCCCTAGTAAGCCTCTACTAGACTAGCTCATTAATCAAATATGGTTAAGTTTCCTAACCATAGACATGTGTTGTCATTTGATGAACGGGATCACATTATTAGCAGAATGATGTGATGGTCAAGACCCGTCCGTTAGCATAGCATATTGATCATTCAGTTTTATTGCTATTGTTTTCTTCATGTCAAATACATATTCCTTCGACCATGAGATTATGCAACTCCCGAATACCGGAGGAATACCTTGTGTGCTATCAAATGTCACAACATAACTGGGTGATTATAAATATGCTCTACAGGTATCTTCGAAGGTGTTTGTTGGGTTGGCATAGATCGAGATTAGGATTTATCACTCCGAGTATTGGAGAGGTATCTCTAGGCCCTCTCGGTAATGCGAATCATAATAAGCCTTGCAAGCAATGTGACTAATGAGTTAATTACGGGATGATGTACTACGGAACGAGTAAAGAGACTTGCCGGTAATGAGATTGAACTAGGTATGAAGATACCGATGATCGAATCTTGGGCAAGTAACACCTCTCCGGCAAAGGGAATAACGTATGTTGTCATTACGGTACAACCGATAAAGATCTTCGTAGAATATGTGGGAACCAATATGAGCATCCAGGTTCCGCTATTGGTTATTTACCGGAGAGGTGTCTCGGTCATGTCTACATAGTTCTCGAACCCGTATGGTCCGCACGCTTAAACGTTCGATGACGATTTTGTATTATATGAGTTATGTGATTTGGTGACTGAATGTTGTTTGGAGTCCCGGATGAGATCACGTACATGACGAGGAGTCTCGAAATGGTCGAGAGATAAAGATTCATATATAGGATGATGATATTCGGACACCGGAAGTGACGTGGGGGTACCGGGTACATATCAGGTCACCGGAAGGGGTTCCGGGAATCCCCCGGCAACTACATGGGCCTAATGGGCCAAGAAGGGGACAGACAGTGTGCCCCATGTAGGCCAAAATAAGGGGGAAGGAAAGAGGGGAAGAGAGAAAGGAAGGGGAGCAATTCAGCCTCCCCTTCCTTCTCTCCTCCCTCCTTCCTTTCACCTTCGGATGAATATGGAAGGGGGGAGGCCAAATTGGGAGGTGCCCAAGTAGGATTCCTCCTACTTGGGGCGCCCCCTTGGGTTCCTCCCCTCCCGTCCAACCTATATAGTTCTCGAACCCGTATGGTCCGCACGCTAAAACGTTCACCGCTAGAACACACATCAATAGTTGTTAGCCATGTGCGGCACCCCCTCCACAGTTTACGCCTCCGGTCATATTCACGTAGTGCTTAGGCGAAGCCCTGCGTGGATCACTTCACCATCACCGTCACCACATCGTTGTGCTGATGAAACTCTCCCTTGTCACTTTGCTGGATCAAGAGTTCGAGGGACGTCATCGAGCTGAACATGTGCAGAACTCGGAGGTGTCATACATTCGGTGCTTGATTGGTCGGAACGAGAAGAAGTTCGACTACATCAACTACTTTGTCAAACTCTTCCGCTTTCGGTCTATGAGGGTACGTGGACACACTCCCCCCCTCTCATTGCTATACATCTCCTAGATAGATCTTGCGTGAGCATAGGATTTTTTTTGAAATTGCATGCTATGTTCCCCAACAGTGGCATCCGAGCCAGGTCTATGCGTAGATGATATGCACGACTAGAACACAAAGAGTTGTGGGCAGTGATCGTCATACCGCTTACCACCAATGTCTTATTTTCATTCGGTGGTATTGTTGGATGGATCGGTCCGGACCAACCTTACATGACCACGTTCATGAGACTGGTTCCACTGACAGACATGCAACTAGTTTTGCATAAAGGTGGCTGGCGGGTGTCTGTTTCTCCAACTTTAGTTGAATCGAATTTGACTGCGGCTGGTCCTTGTTGAAGGTTAAAACAACAAACTTGATAAATCACCATTGAGGTTTTGATGCGAAGGTAAGAATAGTTCTTGCTAGAAGCCCGTAGCATCCACGTAAAACTTGCAACAACAAAGTAGAGGACGTCTAACTTGTTTTTGCAGGGCATGTTGTGATGTGATATGGTCAAGACATGATGTGATATACGTTATTGTATGAGATGATCTATTGGGGAACATAGTAATTCAAAAAAATTCCTATGATCGCGCAAGATCTATCTAGGAGAAGCATAGCAACGAGATGGGAGAGTGTGTCTATGTATCCTCATAGACCGAAAGCGGAAGCGTTATGTAAAGCGGTTGATGTAGTCGAACGTCTTCACGATCCAACCGATCCAGGTAACGAACGTACGACACCTCCGTGTTAAGCACACATTCAGCATGATGACGTCCCTCGGCTCTTGATCCAGTAGAGGGTCGAGGGAGAGTTTCGTCAGCACGACGGTGTGGCGACGGTGTTGGTGATGTGATCCGCATAGGGCTTCACCAAAGCACTATGACAATATGACCAAGGTGGTAAACTGTGGAGGGGGGCACCGCACACGGCTGAGGAACAATTGATGTGCCTTTGGGGTGCCCCCTGCCCCGTTATATAAAGGAGGAGGGGAGGAAGCGGCCGGCCTAGGGGACGCGCCAAAGGGGGGAGTCCAACTAGGACTACCAATCCTAGTTGGACTCCCTTTCCTTTTTCGGAAGGGGGAAAGAGGGAAGGGAGAGGAAGAGGAGAAGGAAAGGGGGGGGGCGCCCCCATTCCTAGTCCAATTCGGACTCCCTATAGGGAGGGGGCGCGACTGCCCCTTGTGGGCTACCTCTGAAGGTGTCCTGGACTAGGGGGTACTCACCACGTCGTCTCCCGACCAGCTGGATCGGGCCGAGGACCCCCATGGCGGTTCACTCATGGGCCACTTCGGGCAGCCCATGCTGCATACAAGGAGGTTTCTACAAGACTTGGCGCCCAAGCCAAGGACTCTCCTAAACCCTAGGCCTCTAGTGTGTTATATAAACCAAGGCCAGGCTAGTCAATAGGGGATCATATTCATTAGATCAATCTCGTGGTAGACACATGTACCCTGTACCACATCCATATCAATATAATCAAAAGCAGGATGTAGGGTTTTACCTCCATCAAGAGGGCCCGAACCTGGGTAAAATCCCGTGTCCATGTTACCATCGCTCCAAGACGCCTAGCTTAGGACCCCTACTACAAGATACGCCGGATATAGAACCGACATTGGTGCTTTCATTGAGAGTTCCGCTGTGTCGTCTTCAAGAGGTTCGATGGCCCCGTCAAACATCTACAACAATGCTGTCCACGATGAAGTTTTCCTCCCCGGATAGATTTTCATATTTGGCGGCTTCGTCATGCGGTCCAAGTCGCTTGGCCACTTAGAGCAGATCAACAGGTACGCCCCTGGCCATCTAGTCAGGTTTGGAAGCTTGAACTACGTTGCTGATATTCGTGGAGACTTAATCTTCGACGGATTCGAGCCCATGGCAGCCGCTCCCTGCCACCGCGATGAGCATGACCTAAGTCTGTCATCCGACCATACCCAGGAGATAGCACCTGAGGGAGTCCTGAACTAAGGGGTTCTCGGGCGTCCGACCCGTTATCCATGGGCCGGACTGATGGGCTGTGAAGACATGAAGGCCGAAGACTGTACATGTGTCCGGATTGGACTCTCCTTGGCGTGAAAGGCAAGCTTGGCGACCGACTATGAAGATTCCTTCTTATGTAACTGACTCTATGTAAACCCTAGATCCCCTCGGTATCTATATAAACCGAAGGGGTTAGTCCGGAAAAGGTATACATTCATTACCATAGTCATACATGCTAGGCTTCTAGTGTTTAGCCATTACGATCTCATGGTAGATCAACTCTTGTAACACTCATATTCATCAATATCAATCAAGCAGGACATAGGGTATTACCTCCATAGACAGGGCCCGAACCTGGGTAAACATTGTGTCCCCTGTCTCCTGTTACCATCGATCCTAGACGCACAGTTCGGGACCCCCTACCCGAGATCCGCCGGTTTTGACACCGACATTGGTGCTTTCATTGAGAGTTCCACTGTGCTGTCGACGAAAGGTTCGATGGCCCCTTCAATCGTCTATAGAGACGCTGTCCAAGGAGAAACCTTCCTCCCCGGACAGATTTTCGTGTTCGGCGGCTTCGTACTATGGGCCAATTCGCTTGGCCATCTGGAGCAGATCAATAGCTACGTCCCTGGCCACCAGGTCAGATTTGGAAGCTTGAACTATGTCACGGATATCCGTGGAGACTTGATCTTCAATGGGTTTGAGACCGCAGCGATCACTCCCCCTCACCCCGATGGACATGCCTTAAATCTGTCATCGGATCACACCCAAGAGATGGCCCCTATTGCTGCAACAGCCTTAGAACCGGAGCAGATCGTGCCATCCGAGGCCACAGAGTCTGCGGCGTTGGAGCCGTACACGGACTCGGCACCCCGCAATATTTGCGTCAATGGAACTCCGGACTCGTCTCCGGCTATAAGTCCCGGACCTGGTATGCCCGCGGACACCGAGCTGGATCAGTTATAGATTTTTGAATTTAGCGCCGCAGACATTTTCCAGCACTCACCTTTGGGTGATGTGCTAAACTCTTTAAAGAACTTGTCCTTGGAGAAGGACTCACTGCCGGACTATGTTCGGTTCGAGCCAAAGGCTAATAACAAGGAATTTTGCTTCCCACCCGCCGCCCACTTCATAGCCACCGTCGATGACTTAACCAATGTGCTTGATTACGGCTCCAAAGACATCGACGGTATGGACGACGATGCCGACCAGGAGCAAGGCCAAGACCCGCCATTTACTGGACGTTGGACGGCCACCTCTTCGTACGATGTGTACATGGTTGACACACCTAAAAAAGCTAGCGACAATGACAAAGGGGATCCAGTTGCGGATAAGCCTTCTGAGACACAGTCCAAGCGCCGGCGCCCTAAACGTCGTTCTAAGCCTCGTCGCTCAAAAGATGGAAACACTGGCACCGGAGAAAATAGTACTCCGGGCGACGCCGAAAACAATGAAGACCCTGTTGGAGCTGCATCCGAACAGGAGCAACAAGACAATAGGCAAGATGACCCTGATAAACAGGCCATGCCCAATGACCCGGATGGTGATAGTTATCATCCAGTATCCGAAGATGAGGAGAGCCCCGACAGCGAGGATTTCATCGTGCCTGAGGCACCCCTAGAGCAGGAACGCTTTAAGCGCCAGCTAATAGCTACTGCTAGAAGCATGAAGAAGAAGAAGCGGCAGCTCCAGGCTGATCAAGACCTGCTCATTGACAGGTGGACTGATGTCCTGGCAGCCGAAGAATACGGCCTCGAGCGCCCAGTCAAGAGTTACCCAAAGCGTAGACTGCTACCTCCGTTCGATGAGGAAGCACCGGATCCCATACCTCCCTCATGCAATGCGGACCGACCACCACGTGGTCGGGATAGTATGGCAGACCGACCACCCCGCTGTCGGGATAAAATGGCAACTCAGGCCGAACAACAGCCCGCCCCAGCGCCTCGCAAAAACAGGGATAGAACAGCTCGGGACAACACACACGACCTTCGGCGGGATCTAGACAGCAGAGAAGGACACACCAGATCAATCTACGGATCGCGATGACACTTCCCGACTCGAGAGGACGGCTACCTATTCGAACGTGACAAACCTAGTCACACCCGGGCCGATAACCGCAAACAGACTTCATTGGAGGTGCGCCGTGAGACGGCCCGATATAGAGGCGCCGCACACCCTCTCTGCTTCATAGATGGGGTGCTGGATCACGAATTCCCTGAGGGGTTCAAGCCTGTCAACATTGATCATACAACGGAACAACCGATCCCACAGTATGGATTGAGGACTTTATTCTCCACATCCACATGGCCCGTGGAGATGACCTCCACGCCATCAAATACCTCCCACTAAAACTTAAAGGGCCAGCTCGACACTAGCTAAATAGCCTGCCTGAGAATTCCATCGGCAGCTGGGAGGACATGGAAGAAGCCTTCCTTGACAACTTCCAAGGTACATATGTCCAGCCACCCGATGCCGATGACTTAAGCCACATAGTTCAGCAACCTGGAGAGTCAGCCAGAAAATTCTAGACTAGGTTCCTAACCAAAAAGAACCAAATCATTGACTGTCCAGATGCCGAAGCCCTAGCGGCCTTTAAGCATAGCATCCGTGACGAATGGCTCGCCCGCCACCTCGGCCAAGAAAAGCCGAGATCCATGGCCGCTGTCGGTGTCAAAACCGGCGGATCTCGGGTAGGGGGTCCCGAACTGTGCGTCTAAGGCGGATGGTAACAGGAGGCAGGGGACACGATGTTTACCCAGGTTCAGGCCCTCTTGATGGAGGTAATACCCTACGTCCTGCTTGATTGTTCTTGATGATATGAGTATTGCAAGAGTTGATCTACCACGAGATCGGAGAGGCTAAACCCTAGAAGCTAGCCTATGGTATGATTGTATGTTGTCCTACGGACTAAACCCTCCGGTTTATATAGACACCGGAGGGGGCTAGGTTTACACAGAGTCGGTTAAAAGGGAGGAGATCTACATATCCGTATTGCCTAGCTTGCCTTCCACGCCAAGGAGAATCCCATCCGGACACGGGACGAAGTCTTCAATCTTGTATCTTCATAGTCCAACATTCCGACCAAAGGATATAATCCGGCTGTCCGGAGACCCCCTAATCCAGGACTCCCTCAGTAGCCCCAGAACCAGGCTTCAATGATGATGAGTCCAGCGCGCAGTATTGTCTTCGGCATTGCAAGGCGGGTTCTGCCTCCGAATACTCCATAGAAGATTTTGAACACCAGAATAGTGTCCGACTCTGCAAAATAATTTCCACATACCACCGTAGAGAGAATAATATTTCCACAAATCTTAATCTGCTGACGTGTTTAGATAGCACAACGGTACGTCATGGCTCGGTCATTATTCAAACCGTTTTTCTCAACCAGCACCGCACATAACATGGGGTAGTTTTCTTGACACGTCCTGTCAAAGCATAGATCGTGTTCCCCTTATTACGGGATTCTCATCAATACGGACATGGGTAACCCAACCGTGCCATTACTTACGGCGCTTGGGGAATAAGAGATTTTACCAAGCGAGGGGGGCGCATCGCCTCTTCCGCCCTTATAAAGGGACAAGAATTCACCCTCTTCACCCATACCTTCTTCCCAACTCATTCCATTCTGCTCAGGCTCCAACGCGCGAGCGTTCTCCTCCTCTACCCACAAGAGGTCTTCCAAAGATTTTTGGATCCGGAGCAGGGGGCAAATGGATGGCCTCTACTGTCCGAGAGAAGGATATCAAAAAGCTTCGGGAGGCCGGGTATCTGGCTAAGAAAATCGGCCACCGTCTCCCGACGGCGGGACAGATCGTGCCCACTCCGGAACCCCACGAGAGGGTTGTATTCCTCCCTCACTTCGTCCGTGGGCTGGGATTTCCCCTTCACCCATTCGTTCGCGGTATCATGTACTATTATGGGGTCGATCTTCATGATCTGTCCCCTAATTACTTCCTCAACATCTCAACATTCATTGTCGTGTGCGAGGCTTTTCTCCGCGTTTCGCCACACTTCGGTCTATGGCTGAAGGTCTTTAATGTGAAGCCCAAGGTGGTGGGCGGCGAGCACGCCGAGTGTGGGTTCGCTATGGTGAGCAAGATGCCCAATGCCATATGGCCAACAAGAACCTTTAATGATTCTGTCAAGGAGTGGCAACAACAGTGGTTTTAGATCACTGAGCCGAGCGGCAAGGAGCGGGCTGCTTCTCCCGAGTTTCGATCTGGCGCCCCTCTGCGGCTTACGTCCTGGGTCAAAAAAGGACTGGATTGGTCCTCGTCCGACGAACTGTCGGTGCTCCAGATGCGCGTTAAGGATATGGGGGATAAGAACATTGAACTCGTTGATGTAGTCCAGGTGAGTTAGTCCGCCGAATACTGCCTTGTCAACACCGGACTCGCAATATATGGGAGTTTGATCCGGCCAGGCACCAAACCTTGCGAAGGCTCTTCGGCTTGTCGCACGAGGATATTTGGAAGGTGCTTTTTTAAGTCCTGCAAATCGTGGCCGGACTCCGCCGAAGACCGCGGGTACCAACTGTCTCGCCCTGCAAGTTCGGTGAGTTTACCAAACTTTTCCATCCGCATGACCCAATGGACGCGCTTGACGCGTGTTTATTCAACTTTCCCAGAGCTGGACAAAGAGGGTGGAGCGGATCCATTGTCCGGCCCCGCTGCCCGAAGACCCGACCATCCCACTTTTGACAAAGATGCTGGTCCCGGCGCCCTACAACATGCCGAAGAAGACGGCCGAGAAGGGGGCTAAAAAGACCCGGGGCGGCCTTCATAGTTGCGGCACTTCGGGCACAATACCCGAAGGCTCTGAAGCCCATTCCGCCTTTGAAGAGGAAAAAAAGGAGGAGGGAGATGAATCCCCTGCGGAGGGAAGTAGGAAGAGGACGGCCTCCGCATCCTTGGAGGCCGAACTACCCAAAAGAGGAAAGATTCCTCGTCAAGAGGAGTCTCCTGCCGCCGCCGACAGCGGCACGACATGGGATCCCAGGGCCCAGCCCCTGGTGAACTCATAAGTATCCGAATACGTTTAAGCGTACGAACTCATCGTGGCTTAGTATTTTAACCTAAGCCGTATATTTCTTGTAGTCCGGCGAGGTCCCATACCGAACAATCCTCATCAGAGGACTTGCTGAGCTCAAACGCTATGGAGAGCGGGACGCCCCCGAAGGACCCTTCCTCCAAAGAGGCGCCAAACACCGAGGCCTTGTCCCGACAGGACCCCGGCCAACGAGAAAAGGAAAAAACCGTGAAGGCGGCGCTGCTACCTCTTGAGCACTGTGTTGGTTTTCCCCGAAGAGGAAGGGATGATGCAGCAAAGTAGCGTAAGTATTTCCCTCAGTTTTTGAGAACCAAGGTATCAATCCATTAGGAGGCTACGCGCGAATCCCTCGTACCTGCACAAAACAAATAAATCCTCGCAACCAATGCAAATAGGGGTTGTCAATCCCTATAAGGCCACTTACGAGAGTGAGATCTGATAGATATGATATAGATAATATTTTTGGTATTTTTATGATAAAGATGCAAAGTAAAATAAAGGCAAAGTAAATAACTAAGTAGTAGGAGATCAAATATGATAAAGATAGACCCGGGGGCCATAGGTTTCACTAGTGGCTTCTCTCGAGAGCATAAGTATTCTACGGTGGGTGAACAAATTACTGTTGAGCAATTGAAAGAATTGAGCATAGTTATGAGAATATCTAGTTATGATCATGTATATAGGCATCACGTCCGAGACAAGTAGACCGACTCCTGCCTGCATCTACTACTATTACTCCACTCATCGACCGCTATCCAGCATGCATCTAGAGTATTAAGTTAAAAACAGAGTAACGCCTTAAGCAAGATGACATGATGTAGAGGGATAGACTCATGCAATATGAAGAAAACCCCATCTTGTTATCCTCGATGGCAACAATACAATAGGTGCCTTGCTGCCCCTACTATCACTGGGAAAGGACACCGCAAGATTGAACCCAAAGCTAAGCACTTCTCCCATTGCAAGAAAGATCAAACCAAACTGATAATTCGAAGAGACTTGTAAAGATAACCAATCATACATAAAAGAATTCAGAGAAGATTCAAATATTATTCATAGATAGACTTGATCATAAACCCACAATTCATCGGTCTCAACAAACACACCGCAAAAAGAAGATTACATCGAATAGTTCTCCACAAGAGAGGGGGAGAACATTGTATTGAGATCCAAAAAGAGAGAAGAAGCCATCTAGCTACTAACTATGGACCCATAGGTCTGAAGTAAACTACTCACACTTCATCGGAGGGGCTATGGTGTTGATGTAGAAGCCATTCGTGATCGATGCCCCATCCGTCGGAGCTCCGGAACAGGCCCCAAGATGGGATCTCGTGGATACAGAAAGTTACGGCGGTGGAATTAGGGTTTTGGCTCCGTATCTAATCGTTTGGGGGTACGTGGATATATATAGGATGAAGGAGTACGTCGGTGGAGCAACAGGGGGCCGACGAGGGGGGGGGGCGGGCCGGGGGGGGGGGGGGTAGGCGCGCCCCCTACCTCGTGGCCTCCTCTCTTGTGCCTTGACGTAGGGTCCAAGTCTCCTGGGTCTTATTCGTTGAGAAAATCACGTTCCCGAAGGTTTCATTCCGTTTGGACTCCGTTTGATATTCCTTTTCTTCGAAACCCTAAAACAGGCAAAAAACAACAATTCTGGGCTGGGCCTCTGGTTAATAGGTTAGTCCCAAAAATAATATAAAAGTGGATAATAAAGCCCAATAATGTCCAAAACACTAGATAATATAGCATGGAGCAATCAAAAATTATAGATACGTTGGAGACGTATCAAGCATCCCCAAGCTTAATTCCTGCTCGTCCTCGAGTAGGTAAATGATAAAAACAGAATTTTTGATGCGGAGTGCTACTTGGTATAATTTTAATGTAATTCTTCTTAATTGTGGTATGAATATTCAGATCCGAAAGATTCAAGACAAAAGTTCATATTGACATAAAAATAATAATACTTCAAGCATACTAACTAAGCAATTATGTCTTCTCAAAATAACATGGCTAAAGAAAGTTATCCCGACAAAATCATATAGTCTGGCTATGCTCTATCTTCACCACACAAAATATTTAAATCATGCACATCCCCGATGACAAGCCAAGCATTTGTTTCATACTTTTGACATTCTCAAAACTTTTTCAATTTTCACGCAATACATGAGCGTGAGCCATGGACATAGCACTATAGGTGGAATAGAATGGTGGTTGTGGAGAAGATAAAAAGGGAGAAGATAATCTCACATCAACTAGGCGTATCAACGGGCTATGGAGATGCCCATCAATAGATATCAATGTGAGTGAGTAGGGATTGCCATGCAATGGATGCACTAGAGCTATAAGTATATGAAAGCTCAAAAAGGAACTAAGTGGGTGTGCATCCAACTTGCTTGCTCATGAAGACCTAGGGCATTTTGAGGAAGCCCATCATTGGCATATACAAGCCAAGTTCTATAATGAAAAATTCCCACTAGTATATGAAAGTGATAACATGAGAGACTCTCTACTATGAAGATCATGGTGCTACTTTGAAGCACAAGAGTGGTAAAAGGATAGTAGCATTGCCCCTTCTCTCTTTTTCTCTCATTTTTTTATTTGGGCCTTTTCTCTTTTTTATGGCCTCTTTTTTTTATTTTTTTTATTTTTCGTCTGGAATCTCATCCCGACTTGTGGGGGAATCATAGTCTCCATCATCCTTTCCTCACTGGGACAATGCTCTAATAATGATGATCATCACAATTTTATTTTTCTTACAACTCAACAATTACAACTCGATACTTAGAACAAAATATGACTCTATATGAATGCCTCCGGCGGTGTACCGGGATATGCAATGACTCATGAGTGACATGTATGAAAGAATTATGAATGGTGGCTTTGCCACAAATACGATGTCAACTACATGATCATGGTAAGCAATATGCCAATGATGGAGTGTGTCATAATAAATGGAACGGTGGAAAGTTGCATGGCAATATATCTCGGAATGGCTATGGAAATGCCATAATAGGTAGGTATGGTGGCTGTTTTGAGGAAGGTATATGGTGGGTGTATGATACCGGCGAAAAGGTGCGCGGTATTAGAGAGGCTAGCAAAGGTGGAAGGGTGAGAGTGAGTATAATCCATGGACTCAACATTAGTCATAAAGAACTCATATACTTATTGCAAAAATCTACAAGTTATCAAAGCAAAGTATTACGCGCATGCTCCTAGGGGGATAGATTGGTAGGAAAAGACCATCGCTCGTCCCCGACCGCCACTCATAAGGAAGACAATCAATAAATAAATCATGCTCCGACTTCATCACATAACGGTTCACCATACGTGCATGCTACGGGAATCACAAGCTTCAACAGAAGTATTTCTCAAATTCACAAATACTCAACTAGAACAACTTTAATATTACCATCTCCATATCTCAAAACAATTATCAAGTATCAAACTTCTCATAGTATTCAACACACTCATAAGAAAGTTTTATTATTAATCTTGTATACCAAGAATATTAGGATTTAAAGCAAATTACCATGCTATTAAAGACTCTCAAAATAATCTAAGTGAAGCATGAGAGATGAATAGTTTCTATAAAGCAAATCCACCACCGTGCTCTAAAAGATATAAGTGAAGCACTAGAGCAAAATTATATAACTCAAAAGATATAAGCGAAGCACATAGAGTATTCTAACAAATTCCAAATCATGTATGGATCTCTCAAAAGGTGTGTACACCAATGATGATTGTGGTAAACTAACAAGCAAAGACTCAAATCATACAAGACGCTCCAAGAAAAACACATATCATGTGGCGAATAAAAATATAGCTCCAAGTAAAGTTACCGATAGAAGTAGACGAAAGCGGGGATGCCTTCCGGGGCATCCCCAAGCTTTGGCTTTTAGGTGTCCATAGATTATCTTGGGGGTGCCATGGGAATCCCCAAGCTTAAGCTCTTGCCACTCCTTGTTCCATAATCCATCAAATCTTTACCCAAAACTTGAAAACTTCACAACACAAAACTTAAAGTAGAAAATCTCGTGAGTTCCGTTAGCGAAAGAAAACAAAAGACCACTTCAAGGTACTATAATGAACTCATTCTTTATTTATTTTTGTGTTATACCTACTGTATTCAAACTTCTCTATGGTTTATAAACTATTTTACTAGCCATAGATTCATCAAAATAAGCAAACAACACACGAAAAACAGAATCTGTCAAAAACAGAACAGTCTGTAGTAATCTGTAGCTAGCGCAATATCTGGAACCCCAAAAATTCTAAAATAAATTTCTGGACGTGAGGAATTTATCTATTAATCATCTGCAAAAATAATTAACTAAATAGCACTTTCCAAATAAAAATGGCAGTAGTTCTCGTGAGCGCTAAAGTTTCTGTTTTTTACAGCAAGTTCAACAAGACTTTCCCCAAGTCTTCCCAACGGTTCTACTTGGCACAAACACTAATTAAACACAAAAAACACAACCAAAACAGAGGATAGATAAATTATTTATTACTAAATAGGAGCAAAAAGCAAGGAATAAAAATAAAATTGGGTTGCCTCCCAACAAGCGCTATCGTTTAACGCCCCTATCTAGGCATAACAAGCAAGAATAGATCTAGGTATTGCCATCTTTGGTAGGCAATCCATAAGTGGCTCTCATAATAGATTCATAAGGTAATTTAATTTTCTTTCTAGGAAAGTGTTCCATGCCTTTCCTTAATGGAAATTGGAATCTAATATTTCCTTCCTTCATATCAATAATTGCACCAATCGTTCTAAGGAAAGGTCTACCAAGAATAATAGGACATGAAGGATTGCAATCTATGTCAAGAACAATAAAATCTATAGGCACATAATTCCTATTTTCAACAATAATAAAATAATTAATTCTTCCCATAGGTTTCTTAATAGTGGAATCCGCAAGGTGCAAGTTTAGAGAGCAATCATCAAAATCACGGAAACCTAACAAATCACACAAAGTTTTTGGAATCGTGGAAACACTAGCACCCAAATCACATAAAGCATAGCATTCATGATATTTAATTCTAATTTTAATAGTTGGTTCCCACTCATCATAAAGTTTTCTAGGGATAGAAACTTCCAATTCAAGTTTTTCTTCATAAGATTGCATCAAGGCATCAATGATATGTTTAGTAAACGCTTTATTTTGACTATAAGCGTGAGGAGAATTTAGCACGGATTATAACAAGGAAATACAATCAATCAAAGAGCAATTTTCATAGTTAAATTCCTTGAAATCCATAATAGTGGGTTTAGCAACATCTAGGGTTTTAATTTCTTCAATCCCACTTTTATCAATTTTAGCATCAAGATCAATAAACTCCGAATTCTTAGAATGCCTTCTAGGTAAAGGTGGATCATATTCAGTCCCATCATTATCAAGATTCATATTGCAAAACAAAGTTTTAATAGGGACACATCAATAACTTTTAGATCTTCATCATTATTTTCATAGGTACTAGAAGAACACACTCTTATAAAGGCATCTTTCTTAGCACGCATCCTAGCGGTTCTTTCTTTTCACTCATCAATGGAAATTCTCATGGCTTTGAGAGACTCATTGATATCATGCTTAGGTGTAATAGATCTAAGTTTCAAAGAATCAACATCAAGAGAAATTCTATCAATGTTCCTAGCCAAATCATCAATCTTAAGCAATTTTTCTTCAATCATAGCATTAAAATTCTTTTGCGAAGTAATAAATTATTTAATATTAGATTCAAAATCAGAGGGAATCTTATTATAATTTCCATAAGAATTGTTGTAGGAATTACCATAATTATTAGAGGGATTACTAGGATAAGGCCTAGGATTGAAATTTCCTCTATACACGTTGTTACCAAAATTGTTCCTACCAACAAAATTCACATCCATAGATTCATTATTATTCTCAATCAAAGTAGACAAGGGCATATCATTAGGATCAGAAGAAACACTCTTATTAGCAAATAATTTCATAAGTTCATCCATCTTCCCACTAAAAACATTAATTTCTTCTATCGCATGCACCTTTTTATTAGTAGATCTTTCAGTATGCCATTGAGAATAATTAACCATAATATTATCTCGGAGTTTAGTAGCTTCTCCTAAAGTGATTTCCATAAAAGTGCTTCCCGCGGCTGAATCTAAAAGATTTCTAGAAGCAAAATTCAATCCGGCATAAAATTTTTGTATAATCATCCACAAATTTAAACCATGAGTAGGGCAATTATGTATCATTAATTTCATTCTCTCCCAAGCTTGTGCAACATGTTCACGATCAAGTTGCTTAAAGTTCATAATATCGTTTCTAAGAGAGATGATCTTAGCGGGAGGAAAATACTTAGAGATAAAAGCATCTTTGCACTTATTCCATGAATCAATACTATTTTTAGGCAAAGACGAAAACCAAGCTTTAGCACAATCTCTAAGCGAAAAAGGAAATAGCTTCAATTTAACAATATCATTATCCACATCTTTCTTCTTTTGCATGTCACACAAAGCAACGAAGCTATTTAGATGGGTAGCGGCATCTTCACTAGGAAGGCAAGAAAAAAGATCTTTCATGACAAGATTCAGCAAAGCAGTATTGATTTCACAAGATTCAGCATCGGTAAGAGGAGCAATCGGAGTGCTAATGAAATCATTATTGTTGGTATTGGTGAAGTCACACAATTTAGTATTATCTTGAGCCATCGTGACGAGCAAGCAAACTAACACACAAGCAAACAAAAAGCAAGCGGGCAAAAAGAGGCAAATAGAGAAAGAGAGGGAGGATAGAGAGAGAGAGAGGGCGAATAAAACGGCAAGGGTGAAGTGGGGGAGAGGAAAACAAGAGGCAAATGGCAAATAATGTAATGCAGGAGATAAGGGTATGTGATGGGTACTTGGTATGTTGACTTTTGCGAAGACCTCCCCGGTAACGGCGCCAGAAATCCTTCTTGCTACCTCTTGAGCATTGCGTTGGTTTTCCCCGAAGAGGAAGGGATGATGCAGCAAAGTAGCGTAAGTATTTCCCTTAGTTTTTGGGAACCAAGGTACCAATCCAGTAGGAGGCTACGCGCGAGTCCCTCGTACCTGGACAAAACAAATAAATCCTCGCAACCAATGCAAATAGGGGTTGTCAATCCCTATAAGGCCACTTACGAGAGTGAGATCTGATATAGATAATATTTTTGGTATTTTTGTGATAAAGATGCAAAGTAAAATAAAGGCAAAGTAAATAACTAAGTAGTAGGAGATCAAATATGATATAGATAGACCCACGGGCCATAGGTTTCACTAGTGGCTTCTCTCGAGAGCATAAGTATTCTACGGTGGTTGAACAAATTACTGTTGAGCAATTGACAGAATTGAGCATAGTTATGAGAATATCTAGGTATGATCATGTATATAGGCATCACGTCCGAGACAAGTAGACCGATTCCTGCCTGCATCTACTACTATTACTCCACTCATCGACCGCTATCCAACATGCATCTAGAGTATTAAGTTAAAAACAGAGTAACGCCTTAAGCAAGATGACATGATGTAGAGGGATAGACTCATGCAATATGAAGAAAAACCCATCTTTTTATCCTCGATGGCAACAATACAATACGTGCCTTGCTGCCCCTACTGTCACTGGGAAAGGACACCGCAAGATTGAACCCAAAGCTAAGCACTTCTCCCATTGCAAGAAAGATCAATCTAGTACGCCAAACCAAACTGATAATTCGAAGAGACTTGCAAAGATAACCAATCATACATAAAAGAATTCAGAGAAGATTCAAATATTATTCATAGATAGACTTGATCATAAACCCACAATTTATCGGTCTCAACAAACACACCGCAAAAATAAGATTACATCGAATAGTTCTCCACAAGAGAGGGGGAGAACATTGTATTGAGATCCAAAAAGAGAGAAGAAGCCATCTAGCTACTAACTATGGACCCGTAGGTCTGAAGTAAACTACTCACACTTCATCGGAGGGGCTATGCTGTTGATGTAGAAGCCCTCCGTGATCGATGCCCCCTCCGATGGAGCTCCGGAAGAGGCCCCAAGATGGGATCTCATGGATATAGAAAGTTACGGCGGTGGAATTAGGGTTTTGGCTCCGTATCTGATCGTTTGGGGGTACGTGGATATATATAGGAGGAAGGAGTACGTCGGTGGAGCAACATGTTGGGGAATGTTGCAGAAAACAAAAATTTTCCTACGGTTTCACCAAGATCCATCTAGGAGTTCATCTAGCAACGAGTGATCGGATTGCATCTACATACCTTTGTAGATCACGCGCGGAAGCGTTCAAAGAACGGGGATGAGGAAGGCATACTCGACGTGATCCAAATCACCGGAGATCCTAGCGCCGAACGGACGGCACCTCCGCGTTCAACACACGTACGGTCAGCGTAACGTCTCCTTCTTCTTGATCCAGCAAGGGGAAGGAGAGGTTGAGGAAGATGGCTCCAACAGCAGCACGACGGCGTGGTGGTGGTGGAGATGCAGTACTCCGGCAGGGCTTC
Organism: Triticum urartu; assembly: GCF_003073215.2. Taxonomy (NCBI): domain Eukaryota; kingdom Viridiplantae; phylum Streptophyta; class Magnoliopsida; order Poales; family Poaceae; genus Triticum; species Triticum urartu. Next base: position 418,048,175 of record NC_053022.1, on the reverse strand, counting down.
GCCAAGCACTATGGAGGAGGAGGAGGATGTGTTGGTGAGGGAGAGGGAGGCACCAAAGGCGTGGGTTAAGAGGCTCTCCTTCCCCCACTATATATAGGGAGCCTAGGGGGGGGGGGGCGGCCCTAGGAGATCCAATCTCCTAGGGGGGGCGGCGGCCAAGGGAGGAATCCCTCCTCCCCAAGGCACCTAGGAGGTGCCTTCCCCTTTTGGGACTCTTCCCTTCCTTATCTCTTGGCGCATGGGCCTCTTGGGGCTGGTGCCCTTGGCCCATATAGGCCAAGGCGCACCCCCTACAGCCCATGTGCCCCCCCGGGGCAGGTGGCCCCACCCGATGGACCCCCGGGACCCTTCCGGTGGTCCCGGTACAATACCGATGACCCCGAAACTTGTCCCGATGGCCGAAATAGCACTTCCTATATATAACTCTTTACCTCCGGACCATTCCGGAACTCCTCGTGACGTTCGGGATCTCATCCGGGACTCCGAACAACATTTGGGTTACTGCATATACATATCCCTACAACCCTAGCATCACCGAACCTTAAGTGTGTAGACCCTACGGGTTCGGGAGACATGTAGACATGACCGAGATCGCTCTCCGGTCAATAACCAACAACGGGATCTGGATACCCATGTTGGCTCCCACATTCTCCTCGATGATCTCATCGGATGAACCACGATGTCGAGGATTCAAGCAACCCCGTATACAATTCCCTTTGTCAATCGGTATGTTACTTGCCCGAGATCCGATTGTCGGTATCCCAATACCTCGTTCAATCTCGTTACCGGCAAGTCACTTTACTCGTACCGTAATGCATGATCCCGTGACCAGACACTTGGTCACTTTGAGCTCATTATGATGATGCATTACCGAGTGGGCCCAGTGATACCTCTCCGTCATACGGAGTGACAAATCCCAGTCTTGATCCGTGTCAACCCAACAGACACTTTCGGAGATACCCGTAGTATACCTTTATAGTCACCCAGTTACGTTGTGACGTTTGGTACACCCAAAGCACTCCTACGGTATTCGGGAGTTACACGATCTCATGGTCTAAGGAAAAGATACTTGACATTGGAAAACTCTAGCAAACGAACTATACGATCTTATGCTATGTTTAGGATTGGGTCTTGTCCATCACATCATTCTCCTAATGATGTGATCCCGTTATCAATGACATCCAATGTCCATAGTCAGGAAACCATGACTATCTGTTGATCAACGAGCTAGTCAACTAGAGGCTTACTAGGGACATGTTGGTGTCTATTATTCACACATGTATTACGATTTCCAGATAACACAATTATAGCATGAATAAAAGACAATTATCATGAACAAGGAAATATAATAATAATGCTTTTATTATTGCCTCTAGGGCATATTTCCAACAGTCTCCCACTTGCACTAGAGTCAATAATCTAGTTACATTGTGATGAATCGAACACCCATGGAATTCTGGTGTTGATCATGTTTTGCTCTAGGGAGAGGTTTAGTCAACGGATCTGCTACATTCAGGTCCGTATGTACTTTACAAATATCTATGTCTCCATCTTGAACATTTTCACGAATGGAGTTGAAGCGACGCTTGATGTGCCTTGTCTTCTTGTGAAACCTGGGCTCCTTGGCAAGTGCAATAGCTCCAGTGTTGTCACAGAAGAGCTTGATCGGCCCCGACGCATTGGGTATGACTCCTAGGTCGGTGACGAACTCCTTCACCCAAATTGCTTCATGCACTGCCTCCGTGGCTGCCGTGTACTCCGCTTCACATGTAGATCCTGCCACGATGCTCTGCTTGCAACTGCACCAGCTTACTGCCCCACCATTCAAAATATACACGTATCCGGTTTGTGACTTTGAGTCATCCAGATCTGTGTCGAAGCTAGCGTCGACGTAACCCTTTATGACGAGCTCTTCGTCACCTACATAGACGAGAAACATTTCCTTAGTCCTTTTCAGGTACTTCAGGATATTCTTGACCGCTGTCCAGTGTTCCTTGCCGGGATTACTTTGGTACCTTCCTACCAAACTTACGGCAAGGTTTACATCAGGTCTGGTACACAGCATCGCATACACAATAGAACCTATGGCTGAGGCATAGGGGATGACACTCATCTCTTCTATATCTTCTGCCGTGGTCGGACATTGAGCTGAGCTCTATTTCACACCTTGCAACACAGGAAAGAACCCCTTCTTAGACTGATCCATATTGAACTTCTTCAATATCTTATCAAGGTATGTGCTTTGTGAAAGACCTATGAGGCGTCTTGATCTATCTCTATAGATCTTGATGCCTAATATATATGCAGCTTCTCCAAGGTCCTTCATTGAGAAACTCTTATTCAAGTAGGCCTTAATGTTGTCCAAGAGTTCTATATCATTTCCCATCAAAAGTATGTCATCTACATATAATATGAGAAATGCTACAGAGCTCCCACTCACTTTCTTGTAAACACAGGCTTCTCCATAAGTCTGCGTAAACCCAAACGCTTTGATCATCTCATCAAAGCGAATGTTCCAACTCCGAGATGCTTGCACCAGCCCATAAATCGAGCGTTGAAGCTTGCACACCTTGTCAGCATTCTTAGGATCGACAAAACCTTCCGGCTGCATCATATACAATTCTTCCTTAAGGAAACCATTAAGGAATGCCGTTTTGACGTCCATTTGCCATATCTCATAATCATAGAATGCGGCAATTGCTAACATGATTCAGACGGACTTTAGCTTCGCTACCGGTGAGAAAGTCTCATCGTAGTCAACCCCTTGAACTTGTCGATAACCCTTAGCAACAAGCCGAGCTTTGTAGATGGTCACATTACCATCCGCGTCTGTCTTCTTCTTAAAGATACATTTATTTTCTATGGCTCGCCGCTCAACGGGCAAGTCAGTCAAAGTCCAAACTTCGTTTTCATACATGGCTCCTATCTCGGATTTCATGGCTTCTAGCCATTTGTTGGAATCCGGGCCCGCCATCGCTTCTTCATAGTTCGAAGGTTCACCGTTGTCTAACAACATGATTTCCAAGACAGGGTTTCCGTACCACTCTGGTGCGGAACGTGTCCTTGTGGACCTTCGAATTTCAGTAGGAGCTTGATCAGAAGTATCTTGATCATCATCATTAACTTCCTCTCTAGTCGGTGCAGGCACCTCAGGAACATTTTCTTGAGTTGCGCCATTTTCCGGTTCAAGAGGCAATACTTCATCAAGTTCTACTTTCCTCCCACTTACTTCTTTCGAGAGAAACCCCTTCTCTAGAAAGGATCCATTCTTGGCAACAAAGATCTTGCCTTCGGATCTGAGGTAGAAGGTATACCCAATAGTTTCTTTAGGGTATCCTATGAAGATGCATTTCTCCGACTTGGGTTCGAGCTTTTCAGGTTGAAGTTTCTTGACATAAGCATCGCATCCCCAAACTTTTAGAAACGACAGCTTAGGTTTCTTCCAAAACCATAATTCATATGGTGTCGTCTCAACGGATTTCGACGGAGCCCTATTTAAAGTGAATGCGGCAGTCTCTAAAGCATACCCCCAAAAAGATAGCGGTAAATCGGCAAGAGACATCATAGATCGCACCATATCTAATAGAGTGCGATTACGACGTTCGGACACACCATTACGCTGAGGTGTTCCAGGCGGCGTGAGCTGTGAAACTATTCCACATTTTCTTAAGTGTGTGCCAAACTCATGACTCAAGTATTCTCCTCCACGATCTGATCGCAGGAACTTGATTTTCCTGTCACGTTGATTCTCAACCTCACTCTGAAATTCCTTGAACTTTTCAAAGGTCTCAGACTT